>NW_019384924.1:0-31614 GCF_000671375.1 Centruroides sculpturatus | reverse complement strand
TCACGTCATGCCAGAAACTATACAACACATCACTTCTGGTTGCAAGCTCTTGGTACAGACAGATTACTTACATAGACACAATCAAGTAGCAAATATAATACACCAAGAGCTTGCAAAGAAACACAACTTGGTAGACATTCACGAACCATACTACAAATACATTCCACAGACATTATTGGAAAACAATACACACAAAATGTACTATGACAGAGCCATAATCACAGATAAAACTATTCACCACAACAGACCAGACATCACACTCATTGACAAACACAATAAAATCACGTATATTATAGACATATTCATTTCAAACACTCTCGATGTATAAAACATATCACTGAAAAAATTAGCAAGTATGCAGAACTCGCTCAGGAAATAAGGCATCTGTGGAGGATGGATAGGGGTGCTTATTGTATTTACTGTTCTCTCTTCTACAGATATCATACCATACACACTATACAAAAGCCAGGGAATATTACAATTGAATAGAAATACGTACATCACACTACAGAAGGCCACTATATTGAATACATGCCATGTTGTTAGGAAATTCCTGACTACAGACACACACACTGACACACTTATTTAATTTTAGCTTTGTTTTGGTTGCTATGCCTTGACTTTGGTCCAGCATAGTACACAGCCACCGGTGTGAACCGAGTATAACTCATAAAACCCAAAATAATAATAAAACACTAATGCTACAAGCAGAAATAGAATCTAATGATGATTGCACATAACCCACTGAACCCACACATCCACAAGAATAACATACACAGAACACAAATGATGAAATGCTAATCTCAACATTAAAAAAATACCTTTGAGAGATACCTTTTAAAATACAAGGCATAGATCCAATGCTAAGACAAAGAATACCCAGAATCTATACATGCAAGAAAATAGGAAAAATCATATATCACATGAATGCCCATATATTACCATTTTATGCCACATATACTACTAAGCTATAGGAAACTCACCTACTTATTTATGCAGGGTCTCTAACAGTCACAGTTATTCTGGGATTAAACCAATTACTGTTCACACTCACAAAGCTCCTAAACCAACAAAACTCAAATGGCAATGTAAATTACAATATACAGTATACAAAGTTGATTAATGGCTATGTACAACATTGATTCAAGGTGATTTTGCACATTGAATCAACTTTGTACATAGCCAGGTAGTCTGATAGAATTTATGAAACACAATGCAAATATAAAATCAAAGAAATATCTCTGGAAAATATTCAAGAAATTACAAAAAAACACACACAGTAAATATGAAGAATGTAACTGTTGTATATCAGAATTTGTTGAAACACTCAAGCTGCCAAATCCCAAAGACTCTAGGTGCAAAATCTGCATGTAAGGAATAAAAGGGTGTCCAAAGAGGAACAAATGACTGTTTAAGGGAGTGGTATGGTGTGTCTGCTCACATATAGTAGCAAAAGTTGAGTAAGACAGAAGAGTCATAGGAGTTGATTATGGAAAATGGGTTTTAGTTAATTAAAAGTTTGTAAATTGTTTAATCCAAGTATATACTAATTTTGAAGCCTGCATCTCTGTGAATAATAAAATATCTGATATATTTTATACATTAAAAGGTATAACTCTGTTTAATACTTTTTTACTGTATTAAGTCCTACACTGTTTAATTTATATTTATGTGAATTGTGAATTTGTGAAAGTATCTCATCATCTGATCTTTTATGGAGAGATTTTGAAGAAATAAAAATCAAATTAATTTCATATGCTTATGATTTAGTTGCTCTAACAGATTCCCCTGCAGAAAATGATTTTTCTTCTTCCTATGTAATATATTGTGGCTGTATGCCTTTTTATTCTGTATAGTTTTAAGTTTAATTTATATTCTATTTCTATAAATTTATCCTTCCTTCCAATTTTCTTTGTTCCTTTGTCTCGAACTTCCGAGAAATGAGACTTACCCCTAGCCCACCAGGAGATAGGGGAGAAACAATAGAGGGCGACGACACTGGAGGGAAAAAGAGAGACATTCCAGTGGACATTCTTGGGCCAGACACGAAAGGAGACGGACATGTGGCAGCAAGGCTCATGAGTTGGAAATCAGCAAGCACTTCAGAAGAGGGCCTTAAGGAGTTGATTGAGAAGAGAATCTGATCAATAGATCTGGAAGCAAACCCTAAGAAAAAGCCATTTTAAAAGAGGAGAATGTATGAGCATTGGAAGTTGAGACAAGGAACTGTGTAGAATCTTTGCTGAAAAATTGGGTACCCATCTGTCCTATGACTCTTCTTACTTCCCTTTCTTTCTATCCTCTTTCTATTATATTTAAGTTTGATAAAGATTTAACTACACAGATTACTGTTATGATACAAACACCGAGGATAATTGGAAATGTGTAAAGGAACAGTGGGAATCCATAAAGAATTTGTAAATATTTATCTCTATCATGAAATTAAATTCATTTTAATTGATTAACACGTGTGTGTTTTTCTTTTCGCATTGTACCTCTTACAATATAATATGACAGACATATAGTAGCAAAAGTTGAGTAAGACAGAAGAGTCACAGGAATTGCATTATTGCTTTTGAGATGAGATATTTGACAGGAGTGCATGGCTTAATGAGGAGAGACTATGTGAGAAATGAACAAGTGCTAGAAGAATGTGGAATGAAACAATGCATGATTTTAAAAGGTGAGTAAATTGGCTCTATGATGATTTGGAAATATTGAGAGAAAGAAAGGTGAAGCACTGTTCAAGAGAGTTTAGATGGGAAAGGTGAATGGGAAGTATGGCAAGGAAAGGCCAAGATAGTCTTGGTTGGAGCAAGTGAATGAGTATGAAAAAGAACATAAAGTGTTGAGTCAGAAAGAATGTGAGAAGTGTGCTAGAAGAGGAAAGAGTGTGTCTGAAGCAAAAGAGGTGTGTCTGGACAGGAAGATGTGGAAAAAGTTGCTGAATGGCTGATTTGTAGGATTTTACTCTCCTTTTGCCTACTACTAACTCTGTTTGGATTATCGTGAACATGAGGATATGCATGTCTGTCATTTATACTAATAATATAAAGAGATAATGTTTGTAAATAAGTAAGTTTGGATGTAGCGGGTAATCTCAGAAACTACTCATCCGATTTCAAAAATTCTTTCACCAATATTTAGAATGGAACTTCAGGGTGGACATAGGCTATATATTATTCTGGTAAACATTCATATAAATTAAAAGATATCATCTAGGGTTAAGGCTTTTATGTCCAACAGATGGCGCTACGAGTACAACAACCTAAGTTGCTTTTCTGTGAGGATGAACTAAAGCAAATCATCTATCTATCTATCTGCATAAATAAAAACGTAATGTTCGTTTGTTCCTACCGATTCCTTTGAAATTTTGACACAAAGCTGCATTTGAATACTCATGTGTTTTTATATAATATACATGTCAAAATTTTCCCCACTGTGGGGAGATGGTTAGGGTTAAGGCTTACTGTAAAGAACTCTGCTTCTATTTATACTATTTTAGATGCGGTTTTTTGGATTTTTTTTTTTTATTGCGTTTTAATACGGTGCATCAACAGAATATATATTAAAAAAGGATTTTTCGATATTCCCCCGCGGGGGAGAGGAACAGGATTAAGGCTTACTGTGAAGAACTTGGCTTCTACTATACTATTTTAGATGTGTTTTTTTGCGTTTTAATAGGGTATGTCAACAGAATGTACACTAAGAAGGGATTTTTCGAAAAATCCCCCCATGGGGAAAGTGTTATACATTTATAATAGATACATTTTGAGCCACAACAATGCGTGGAGGGGTCTGCTAGTATTATATATTAATGGGTTGTTTGGAAAGTAAATTCGTTTTTTTCCGTGAAAAAAAAAACCACAATANATATAAAGTCTACAAATTCTTTAAATTAATAAAATTATAATCAAATTAGCTTTAATTATTACTTTTATTTTTTGAAATTAGTACAAGACTTCAAAGGAACTTAGCTGAAAAGCAAAGAAGATACAAACTGAACAGTTACATCAGTGAATTAGCCAACATTGTTCCTATGGTTTCCATGTCAAGTAAAAGACTAGATAAAACAAGTATTTTGAGGTTAAGTGCAGCTCATTTAAGAATCTATCAAAGTATGTATAAGTATATATAATTTTTGTTCTAATGTTTGTTTCGATATTAAGCTATAATTTTCTAAAATGTTTTATAAAAGCTGAAACATTATTATATTTATACATCATACAAAATAGCTGTATAAAATAGTGAAGCTACAGGGTGATTTGTATAAACATGAACCCAAATGTTTTTATTATAAAACCTAACCAAATGAATGGAAATTTATGAGATTTTCAGGAAATGTATCTCCACTTACCTTGAACACATCACATCACAGCAAGTATTGGAAGTGGCCACTGCTTCTGATAGGCACATGTCAATAACACATCTCAATGTTGCATCATCAATGTTTGTAATCTCATTCCTACTGTTATTCTTTAAGACATCAATCATTTATGGTTTGTTATGGTATCCTCTTTCCTTAAGATAGCCTCACAAAAAGAAGGCTAGGCTACTAAGATTGGACAACTTTGGCAGCCCCAGATTTTTGGAGATGATATGGTCCTCAAAAAACTCTTGATTGTTGCCATTGACTTCTGTGGTGTGTGACAAATCACTTCAACTTGCTGAAAGTAGCCCTTAGTCAGTTCTACTTCATAAAGTTATTCAACAAATTCTGTGAAAATCCACACATATGCAGCATGTAGTGTTTCTCTAAAAAAATGGTTGAGTTGTGCCTAAGTTACCACCTAGCAGCAAGTTTCAGCACTCAATGTATTCAACACAAGTGGAGGCACATTTCCTGAAAATCTCATTGATTTTCATTCATTCATTTAGGTTTCTAATACAAAATTTCTGTTTGGGTCTATATGAATCACCCTGTATCAACAGTCTTACTAATTAATATCAAATTTTATTTGGATGACACCATTTTACATATAAATATAAAATACAATCAATAATGCTTATCTATATATATAATTGGGATGGGTTGATGATTATAATCAGTGCAGAGCCCAAATGGTTAGGAGTTGAAAGTTGAAATTTGGTACACAGTTAGGGTACATCACGAGAACACACACTAAGAAGGGATTTTTCGAAATCCCCTTGGGGAGAGAGGGACAGGATTAAGGTTTCGACAATGGAAGTGTTAAGTAACAATGGAAGTGTCAACAATGAAAGTGTTAAGAGAAAGTGATGTGCAAGATTTACAGACGCAGATGCAGTTTTTTTGTTTTGCAAGAAATCAAACATTTTTAACCCATCTAAAAATTCTCTAATTAGTCTGGAAACAGGGGGACCTAATTCTTGCATTATTTGAAAACGGGTAAGATTGTCTATAATGTAATAATCTTAATCTTCGCTATTGTTACTTTTTGCCCAAGCAATGCCGTGCCTATCTGGTAGTACTTAATATTTTACAATATTCTTAAGATAATTTAAAATAAGTTCTTCCAAAATAATAATAAGTTTTCTGAAAATTAATTTATTATAGAATTTATAGCTTCTACACATTCTATTCAAATACAAAAGTTTTTGTATTTTCCTCTTTAAGAAAAGTACTGGTGTTACCATTGAATTTTTAACATATTTAAAAAGCTAAAAATGAGCAAACAGAGAAATGAATTTGTTATCCTGTATTATCTATTGAAAGAGTTTACTATTGGAAGTAAGTATATGAATCACGTACTCTGAACCAATTATGGTGTATAGATAATGAAAATAAATAAAAACGAATGTTTTTGAACTTTTTTGAGTTCTTCATTGGGGGTTTTTTTGTTTGTTTTCATTATCTACACACCATAATTGGTTTAGAGTATGTGATTAACTATATCCTGGTGTGGTGAATGGTTTTGAAATTAAAGTTGTATACAAAGTTTAAAATTCTATATTAACATTAAAAGTATACCTTTCATACTTTTCCAACTTGAGTTTATTTACAATAAACAAACAAATGTTTTCAGTTTATTCATAAACGTGCTTTAGGTCAAGCAATATCATGGCATCATAATTTACATTTTCTCTCCATATGAAGTTGCTCCTTGTTTCCAGATGGTTGTCAAAGAACTTCCAAGCACCAGAAAGGGAATCAGTCTTTATAATTAATGCATTTATTTTTTAATGCTGCTTTGTAGATCTCTAGTGTATTGAGTGTTCTTAAATGCTGTTCATCAAAAGCTGATTTTATAATCTAAGCTTTGTTTATTATTGCAGACACCTTGAGCTCTGTTGTGCTTTGCCAAAGTAGTTGTTAGTTTATTATTATCTATATTGTTTTTGTGTTCATTTTGCCTGCATTTTGACAATCTATTTGCAGAACCCATGTACATAAATTGATGTTCAAATCTTTCATATGTTACTGGGATGGAGTGTACACATGGTGCGTTATATAGTTTATATCATCTTTACTATTATGTAGTAACTTTTATACTGTGGGGTTTCTCCAGAAGCAAAGTTTAGCTTTCAAATATTCAGCTATTTGCTTGTATATGGCTGAAACTCTACGGTTGTAATCAACAGTTATTTGTTAGTTCAATGTAGCAGGTGAATTTGTGCTTCCAGGCATTTGTATCTTCTGTAGTTGTGGTTCCTGTTCATAGACAACATTCTTTAAATATCAACAAAAATAAAAATCATGTGAACTCAAGTCCAGTGATTGTGTGGATTATTGTATTGGTCCACATTGTCCAATTCACTTTCAATTAATGTACAGTATAATCACAATATACAATAGAAGAATTGGGAATTTCCATCCAAAAAAATGAAATTAATCCCATCTTCACTGATTATAGTGCTATCCATGGTAAAACCAATAGTTCCACTGTCTCTCATTGTGGCCCTCTTGAAATCTAACATTTTTAATTCAGTGATATTTTTTGTAGGATACCTATTTTTTGAGTTATTCCATAGGATAGATTAAAATGAACCATTTAGGCTAAACATATAATTGTTATAAATAAAATAAAATAAAATAGTCCTCAAACCTTTAACCGGTGTATGAAGAGATTGTATAATTGTTATAAATTCCAATGACATAAAAGAGTTGCATGATTGCTAGAAGCCTAAATTAAATTAGATAGATTTTTTTCTAACATAGTTATCAGACTTATACAGGAAACTTTGAAGTAGAAATATAATAAGCTTTTTATTTTTCTATAAATTATTGGATTAAATATTTAAATACTACATAAGATTCGAATATAGCTGTTATTTTTATACAATAATTTGAAAAAGTTTTTTTAATTAAATGCCTTGTTCATTTTTAAAATGTTGCTGTTTAGAAAGCTGTTTCATAAGGCATTTTTTGGAATGTCAGTTTGAAATGTTAAACTGATGATGGCTCAAGAAGAACCAAAGACGTTTTTAAAAATAAACAATTTGGGTATCTTAAGAAGCAGTAGTAGTCTCTTTCTTTATAGATGTTGTCAGCAGACATTTAATTATATCAAAATTAGTATAAAAAAAAAAAAACTTTGATAACTACAGTCAAATTTTTATTGCAATGATCATTGTCTTCAGGCAATAGACATTCTTGAAAAGTTGAGGCTGATGGAATAAAAATACATATGGATGATTATGCATAATTATTGTTGTTCTTAATCAGTTCTTAAAACATTAATCATTTTAATTGTTATTTGCTCATTCTACAATAATACAAAACATTTTTTACTTCAATATTCTAACTGTTGTTACTTTGAGCTAGCATGACATGGTCTGAGAGACCATTAAGGAATTATTTAATTTTTCTGTAACTTTTCTTGTTAGCAAAAAGAATTGTCTCTCCCTACACTTTTAAATGAACTTACTGTCTGCCAGTTTAAAAGCAATGCACATAATAAGCTGTTATAGTATTAGTTTTATTCTAATTTGTTTTCATGAACATTCTCTAAGACCACTGCAAGCAAGTAACACAAAAAAAAAATCTAGTAAAATTAAGTTACTGCATAATATTGATGTTACTAATGTATAATATAATAAAACTACAATTTAATTTAAAATCCAAATACTATCTAATATTATAGGTGATATTGACATATTATTATCTAATTATTTATAATTTCAAAAATGTTTGTAGCATTTCCCAATGTGATTTCATGAAGATTTTAGTGAAATTAATTGGCATATTCACTGACATGTAGGAGATAGGAAAATACAAAGATTCCTAAGGAATTCTCCTACAACATTAAAACAATTTTTAGTCTTGTTGATGAAAAAACATAGAAATCGTAGCTACAGAAGAAGACTTTAAGAAATGAAAGACTTGTTTTTTCTACCCTGCAAAACTGAAAATAAAAACTAAATGTCCATGTTTGATGCATAAAGATTGTGCATGCACAATTAAGGCATAAAAATAATTTTTGTGTAAATAATACATATTTCTAAATAAAATTAATTAATAATTCTGACATTATTACAACAAAATTCAATTTATTTTTTATTTTATATTACAAATAAAGTCCATAGGACTGGAGATAACTGCTCCTAAATTAACAATGATAGTAAAGATGGTACTATTATACTATAGAATATCAGGCATTGAATGAATTACTATTAAATCATTATAATACAGTAGAATCTCTAGAGTCTGTCACTCAACAGTCTGACATGTTTCGTAATCCAGCACTTTGCCTTAGGGCAGCAAAATTTATGTTACTACTTGATGTATGTGACAGAGAGAGACTGATGTACAGTACAATATGTGTATACTGTCAGTCACTAATTGTTTGTTGCATTTGCAATTGACAACGTCACAATTATGATTAATATGATAAGCCAGTGTTTTTCAAAGTGGGCAATACACACCTGAGGGCATTTGAATTATCCAAGGGAGCATTAGGCATGATAAGAGGGCCTGTGTACACAGAACAGGGACATTAATAACAGTCACAACCAAGGGGATGGTGATCCAAAACAGTTTGAGAAGCACTGTGATAAACTAATCTTTTATTCAAGTGTACAGTATACACAGTACAGTACATACATACAAAATTCAGTAATTTGATGGGTGTCCAATATATGTCAGATTACAGAGACCCTACTGTAATTAGAATTAATTAATATTCAAGTTATGAAACAAAACAATCTAAAGAACCATAATCAACTCCAGTAAATATAAATTTTTAAATTTAAAATACATTTGAAAACTGGAAAATGTTTTTGAGACATTTACAGTGCTGTAAACATCTCTCAAAACCCAATTCATTAATATAAAGCCACACCAACTGCCATATAAGATCAGGCTATTATAATTTCAGCAATTATAATCACCAAAAAATAGACCAATCTTATACAATAGTTGGTGTGGCTTACAATGTTTTTCTATGAACATTGCAATTCAGAAACGTTGGACCTAAAGGTCATTGAGGTGATAAAAAACATTAATCATGAAAAACAAAGTCTAATGTGTTTTTATTCAAGTTATACATTTTTTTAGTTTCAACACATCTTTTTAATGTCAGAATCAATAAAATTAGAATTTCCACTGAATGTAGTCTTATTTAATTAAGTCCCCTGTTTAATGTTGGTTATTATTATTGATATAGATTAGTTGCAAATAACTTCAGAATTCACCTATATCTAACCTATACCTATATTACCTTTTACCTATTTTGATTTTCTGATTCAATTATTTATTGTATATAACAATAAATAATCAAATTAGATATAATATGATATAATATATGAAAAAAGGTTTAGCATATTACTTTTTTCTTGCAGCAGTGAATTTGTTGTCTATTCTATTGTTGTTGTATTATACTGTGTTATTTTGTAATTCAAATATTAAAATATTTAAAATTATAACTTATGAAATTTAATTATATTTGAATTAAATTATTAAATGTATTTAATTATAGGTCCTTTAATTGGTAATCATAAACATTCATTAAAACCTTACTTTAAATGGAGACCAAACTGTCTTGATGCAGATAACATATGGAAAATATTAGAGGTAAGTTTTTAATTGATTACAAAATCATTGTACTGGTACAATATATGTGGTAGCATATAATCTGCACCAGTGTATACCTGTTGAAGGCAATATTTAGTTCAGAAGGTACCATCTCAAACTTTAAAACACATTTTTTTTATATCTGTTAGCATCATATTCTTTTGGAGTTATACATTGGACTCACACAGATCTTGAGCAACTCCAAAGGAAAACAAGAACTAAGCATAAACAACATCATCCTAAATCCTCCACAGAAAGATTAACCCTTCCACATAAGGATAGTGGACATGGCCTGATTGACATACTGTATATTTGTGCAGATAAGACAAGGTATAAATTTTCATCAAAGTTTTATAGTTTTAGCATATATCTGTCCTATAAGACGACCCCCAAACTATTAATGGCCTATGAATTTAGTTTAGATCAGCAATCATCATCTAAATAATAATACTATGTAGCATATTCAGTATTATGTCCTATTCGTAATTTTTCGAATGAACAAATTTTATTTTCTTGCATCTGGCAGCACTGCTTTGCTATTGTTGCAGAAATTCCCACTGATTCGGGCATTTGAGTAATGACCTTGACTATTCACAAAAACGTTGTATGGGCTATTCTATTTTGTGGACAAACCCTACTCTCCACTAGTAAATAAGTTCAGTTTTTCCATTTTTTTATAATGATTTTAATTTATATAAATTCCAATCTAATTTTTTTTTGTATCTGTCCTATAAGACGACCCTGGATTTTGGGAGTCATTTTTTATAATTCAACTATTATCTTATCTGTGCAAATATACGGAGGTTACCCTTCACTACAAACAAGTACAGTCACTGTGAGAGTTTTTTTACAAGCAAGAAACATCACAGTTACATAAAGCAGTAACTCTAGCAGACTCAGATAACACACACTAAAATTTACACCCACAACACATGGATACAACACAACATATAAAAAGCACACACACCATTAAGCAATCATGGGTTGAAAAGGCACTCCATGGCAGGCATCCCTATGACTTCGCCCAGGATTTTGTTGACAAAACTGCATCAATCAGCTGGTTAGCTCGGGGATGCCTCTTTGGGGAGACAGAAGGATTCATGATTGCCATACAAGATCAGCTCATAAATACTAAAAACTACTGAAAACACATACTCAAAGATACAACATTCATGAATAACTCATGCAGAAAATGTCACGTCATGCCAGAAACTATACAACACATCACTTCTGGTTGCAAGCTCTTGGTACAGACAGATTACTTACATAGACACAATCAAGTAGCAAATATAATACACCAAGAGCTTGCAAAGAAACACAACTTGGTAGACATTCACGAACCATACTACAAATACATTCCACAGACATTATTGGAAAACAATACACACAAAATGTACTATGACAGAGCCATAATCACAGATAAAACTATTCACCACAACAGACCAGACATCACACTCATTGACAAACACAATAAAATCACGTATATTATAGACATATTCATTTCAAACACTCTCGATGTATAAAACATATCACTGAAAAAATTAGCAAGTATGCAGAACTCGCTCAGGAAATAAGGCATCTGTGGAGGATGGATAGGGGTGCTTATTGTATTTACTGTTCTCTCTTCTACAGATATCATACCATACACACTATACAAAAGCCAGGGAATATTACAATTGAATAGAAATACGTACATCACACTACAGAAGGCCACTATATTGAATACATGCCATGTTGTTAGGAAATTCCTGACTACAGACACACACACTGACACACTTATTTAATTTTAGCTTTGTTTTGGTTGCTATGCCTTGACTTTGGTCCAGCATAGTACACAGCCACCGGTGTGAACCGAGTATAACTCATAAAACCCAAAATAATAATAAAACACTAATGCTACAAGCAGAAATAGAATCTAATGATGATTGCACATAACCCACTGAACCCACACATCCACAAGAATAACATACACAGAACACAAATGATGAAATGCTAATCTCAACATTAAAAAAATACCTTTGAGAGATACCTTTTAAAATACAAGGCATAGATCCAATGCTAAGACAAAGAATACCCAGAATCTATACATGCAAGAAAATAGGAAAAATCATATATCACATGAATGCCCATATATTACCATTTTATGCCACATATACTACTAAGCTATAGGAAACTCACCTACTTATTTATGCAGGGTCTCTAACAGTCACAGTTATTCTGGGATTAAACCAATTACTGTTCACACTCACAAAGCTCCTAAACCAACAAAACTCAAATGGCAATGTAAATTACAATATACAGTATACAAAGTTGATTAATGGCTATGTACAACATTGATTCAAGGTGATTTTGCACATTGAATCAACTTTGTACATAGCCAGGTAGTCTGATAGAATTTATGAAACACAATGCAAATATAAAATCAAAGAAATATCTCTGGAAAATATTCAAGAAATTACAAAAAAACACACACAGTAAATATGAAGAATGTAACTGTTGTATATCAGAATTTGTTGAAACACTCAAGCTGCCAAATCCCAAAGACTCTAGGTGCAAAATCTGCATGTAAGGAATAAAAGGGTGTCCAAAGAGGAACAAATGACTGTTTAAGGGAGTGGTATGGTGTGTCTGCTCACATATAGTAGCAAAAGTTGAGTAAGACAGAAGAGTCATAGGAGTTGATTATGGAAAATGGGTTTTAGTTAATTAAAAGTTTGTAAATTGTTTAATCCAAGTATATACTAATTTTGAAGCCTGCATCTCTGTGAATAATAAAATATCTGATATATTTTATACATTAAAAGGTATAACTCTGTTTAATACTTTTTTACTGTATTAAGTCCTACACTGTTTAATTTATATTTATGTGAATTGTGAATTTGTGAAAGTATCTCATCATCTGATCTTTTATGGAGAGATTTTGAAGAAATAAAAATCAAATTAATTTCATATGCTTATGATTTAGTTGCTCTAACAGATTCCCCTGCAGAAAATGATTTTTCTTCTTCCTATGTAATATATTGTGGCTGTATGCCTTTTTATTCTGTATAGTTTTAAGTTTAATTTATATTCTATTTCTATAAATTTATCCTTCCTTCCAATTTTCTTTGTTCCTTTGTCTCGAACTTCCGAGAAATGAGACTTACCCCTAGCCCACCAGGAGATAGGGGAGAAACAATAGAGGGCGACGACACTGGAGGGAAAAAGAGAGACATTCCAGTGGACATTCTTGGGCCAGACACGAAAGGAGACGGACATGTGGCAGCAAGGCTCATGAGTTGGAAATCAGCAAGCACTTCAGAAGAGGGCCTTAAGGAGTTGATTGAGAAGAGAATCTGATCAATAGATCTGGAAGCAAACCCTAAGAAAAAGCCATTTTAAAAGAGGAGAATGTATGAGCATTGGAAGTTGAGACAAGGAACTGTGTAGAATCTTTGCTGAAAAATTGGGTACCCATCTGTCCTATGACTCTTCTTACTTCCCTTTCTTTCTATCCTCTTTCTATTATATTTAAGTTTGATAAAGATTTAACTACACAGATTACTGTTATGATACAAACACCGAGGATAATTGGAAATGTGTAAAGGAACAGTGGGAATCCATAAAGAATTTGTAAATATTTATCTCTATCATGAAATTAAATTCATTTTAATTGATTAACACGTGTGTGTTTTTCTTTTCGCATTGTACCTCTTACAATATAATATGACAGACATATAGTAGCAAAAGTTGAGTAAGACAGAAGAGTCACAGGAATTGCATTATTGCTTTTGAGATGAGATATTTGACAGGAGTGCATGGCTTAATGAGGAGAGACTATGTGAGAAATGAACAAGTGCTAGAAGAATGTGGAATGAAACAATGCATGATTTTAAAAGGTGAGTAAATTGGCTCTATGATGATTTGGAAATATTGAGAGAAAGAAAGGTGAAGCACTGTTCAAGAGAGTTTAGATGGGAAAGGTGAATGGGAAGTATGGCAAGGAAAGGCCAAGATAGTCTTGGTTGGAGCAAGTGAATGAGTATGAAAAAGAACATAAAGTGTTGAGTCAGAAAGAATGTGAGAAGTGTGCTAGAAGAGGAAAGAGTGTGTCTGAAGCAAAAGAGGTGTGTCTGGACAGGAAGATGTGGAAAAAGTTGCTGAATGGCTGATTTGTAGGATTTTACTCTCCTTTTGCCTACTACTAACTCTGTTTGGATTATCGTGAACATGAGGATATGCATGTCTGTCATTTATACTAATAATATAAAGAGATAATGTTTGTAAATAAGTAAGTTTGGATGTAGCGGGTAATCTCAGAAACTACTCATCCGATTTCAAAAATTCTTTCACCAATATTTAGAATGGAACTTCAGGGTGGACATAGGCTATATATTATTCTGGTAAACATTCATATAAATTAAAAGATATCATCTAGGGTTAAGGCTTTTATGTCCAACAGATGGCGCTACGAGTACAACAACCTAAGTTGCTTTTCTGTGAGGATGAACTAAAGCAAATCATCTATCTATCTATCTGCATAAATAAAAACGTAATGTTCGTTTGTTCCTACCGATTCCTTTGAAATTTTGACACAAAGCTGCATTTGAATACTCATGTGTTTTTATATAATATACATGTCAAAATTTTCCCCACTGTGGGGAGATGGTTAGGGTTAAGGCTTACTGTAAAGAACTCTGCTTCTATTTATACTATTTTAGATGCGGTTTTTTGGATTTTTTTTTTTTATTGCGTTTTAATACGGTGCATCAACAGAATATATATTAAAAAAGGATTTTTCGATATTCCCCCGCGGGGGAGAGGAACAGGATTAAGGCTTACTGTGAAGAACTTGGCTTCTACTATACTATTTTAGATGTGTTTTTTTGCGTTTTAATAGGGTATGTCAACAGAATGTACACTAAGAAGGGATTTTTCGAAAAATCCCCCCATGGGGAAAGTGTTATACATTTATAATAGATACATTTTGAGCCACAACAATGCGTGGAGGGGTCTGCTAGTATTATATATTAATGGGTTGTTTGGAAAGTAAATTCGTTTTTTTCCGTGAAAAAAAAAACCACAATATTTTTATAATAAATAAATATTTTATTGAATTATGTATCAACCATTTTCGTCAAATGCCTGTTGTCATCATTTCTGGTAGTAGCATGATTTCACATTCATAAAAGTTTTGATTGTTGCTTACAAAAACTGATCCAAGTGATTTTTGACGTTGTCATTTCAAGTAAATGTTTTACAGTTAAAAAAAAAATTTGTATAGACCAGAACAAGTAATAATCCGAGTGTGCTCGATCTGGCAAATATGGTTGGTGTGATAGCACGTCCCATCTATGTTATAACAGTTTCTGACGAGTTACCAAACTTGTGTGAAATTTGACATTATCGTGGTAACACCTGTTTTGTTGATCAATTCTGGCCGCTTTTTCTGTTTTATGATATTACTCAATTTATTTATTCGATGGCAGTACATTTTCGAATCAATTGTTAAATTGTCTGGTAAAAGCTCCAAAAAAAATTTCCTTAAAATCCCACCAAACAGAGCATCTCTCTTTAAGAACATGTGGAATGCATATATTGAGCTTTGAAACGAAACCAATTTGTTTCAAGTAATCATAAACAGTTTAATTTGACAAATTTAATCCCTTAGTGATTTCATGTGTTGTTATCCGGCAGTTTGCTTCAATCAGTGCCTTTATTTTGTTTTCATTGGCTTTAACTGGCCATCCAGAACGTGGTGCATCTTCAATATTGAAATTAAATCACCAAACGATCGCCTAAGTATCAGGCTATAATAAGGCTAATCAAATGATTGGTATAAAGTAATTTGACACTAGAGGTAGATGTTAGGTGCCATCTCTTAAGTAAATTAATAATTATAATTAAATAAATTTAGAACCTTCTGGAAAAAAGAACTGACCCGGGACAGGGCTTGAACCCGTAATCTCCGCTTGCCATGCAGTGCACTTGCCAGTTACGCCACCCAGACCCCAAGCGAGTCTTCGCTTCCAGAAGTATATTACATTAGATATAACCTTACTTGGTTTATTTAATTATAATTATTAATTTACTTAAGAGATGGCACCTAAAGTCTACCTCTAGTGTCAAATTACTTTATACCAATCATTTAATTAGCCTTATTATAGCCCGATATTTAGGCGATCGTTTGGTGATTTATTGTTATTACTCGGGCTTTGAGATGTTATCATTTAAATATTGAAATTGCCAGAATGAAATATTGTAAACCAGTTTTCACACTGTCGTTCTGTCAACACATCATCTCCACACATGTACCACAATTTTTTCCTTGCTTGAACAGCATTTTGATTTTTGGTAATAAAAAAGCAAAATACGTTGAAAATGATGCTTTTGATCTTCCATGTTTGATGGGACATAAAAAATAAACAATTGCACAAAATTGAACAAAATTTTTTACAAATAAGCCTTAAAATGCTAGCTGTCAAAATATGTATAGATAATATGGTTTAGAATGAAAATGGTAGGAAAAATAGTGGTAAAAAAAACGAACTTACTTTCTGAAGAACCCAATACATAGGAAGAAGAAAAATTATTTTCTGCAGGGGAATCTGTTAGAGCAACTAAATCATTAGCATATGAAATTAATTTGATTTTTACTTCTTCAAAATCTCTCCCAAAAAGGTCAGATGATGAAAACACTTTCACAAATTCACAATTCACATAAATATAAATTAAACAGTGTAGGACTTAATACAGTAAAAAATTATTAAACAGGGTTATACACTTTTTAATGTATAAAATATATCAGATATTTTATAGAAATAGTTAAATAAATAAAATTCACACCAAAATTGTGTAGCTTCTTGATAACAAGCAAGCACTGAGTTCAGCGTTAACACGATTTTCTTATATCGCTAGTACTTTCGACAAGTATTATATCGTTGTCCTCAGGCAAAAAAGAACAAATTTGAAAAAATAGAATGTGCAGAGTGTTTCAAGTAGAAAACGGAAAATTTTCTTGTCAATTTTTAAATTATAACATTCAGCAATTCTGTTAGTAACGTGCAACAAGCTTTTGCAGGCATTTGAAAGATCTTAAATCCACACAACTTGTCCGAAATATGGGTTACTTTATACCAGCGCTTAAACAACAAAATGCACCAAGAGTTGCACAATTAGTACGATTGCTCCTCAACACATGTGCTGCTAGTCGTGTGGATTTAAGATCTTTTGAATTGCCAACAGAATTGCCGAATGTTATAATTTAAAAATTGACAAGAAAATTTTCCGTTTTTACTTGGAACACTCTGCACATTCTATTTTTTCAAATTTGTTCTTTTTCGCCTGAGGACGACGATATAATACTCGTTGAAAGTACTTGCGATATAAGAAAATTGTGTTAATGCTGAACTCAGTGCTTGTTATCAAGAAGCTATCAGTTATTTTATTATTCACAGAGATGCAGGCTTCAAAATTAGTATATACTTGGATTAAACAATTTACAAACTTTTAATTAACTAAAACCCATTTTCCATAATTACTTTTATAAATATATATATTTAATGAGTCAAAAGCAGCAAGCAAATCCATAAAAGATGCATAAAGTTTGCCTATTTTTACTTAAGACACTTTTGAATTAATGTATGCAAAACGAAGTATTATCAATTGTAGTGAATACTAAGCAAAATCCAATGAGAAAATTAGAAAAAATATTTTTATTATAATTGCTTAATTTTTTTTGTTAACACATTTGCTGCCCATTGACATGACTTTGCCTCATGACCTTCATGTTACACAGAATTAAGTTAACTGGCAACATTTGTGTTAAAAAATATGAATTATGTTTATACTCATTACTTGCAGAAACTATTGCCTCTATAACTTTATATTTTATATAAATCTGAACAAAAATATAGCAATTCAATATTACCGTATATTCTAATTTAGTACTTAGAAATGAGAGATATTTATCACACAATAAAATAAAACATTGACACNCAAGTATATACTAATTTTGAAGCCTGCATCTCTGTGAATAATAAAATATCTGATATATTTTATACATTAAAAGGTATAACTCTGTTTAATACTTTTTTACTGTATTAAGTCCTACACTGTTTAATTTATATTTATGTGAATTGTGAATTTGTGAAAGTATCTCATCATCTGTAATTGGTAATCATAAACATTCATTAAAACCTTACTTTAAATGGAGACCAAACTGTCTTGATGCAGATAACATATGGAAAATATTAGAGGTAAGTTTTTAATTGATTACAAAATCATTGTACTGGTACAATATATGTGGTAGCATATAATCTGCACCAGTGTATACCTGTTGAAGGCAATATTTAGTTCAGAAGGTACCATCTCAAACTTTAAAACACATTTTTTTTATATCTGTTAGCATCATATTCTTTTGGAGTTATACATTGGACTCACACAGATCTTGAGCAACTCCAAAGGAAAACAAGAACTAAGCATAAACAACATCATCCTAAATCCTCCACAGAAAGATTAACCCTTCCACATAAGGATAGTGGACATGGCCTGATTGACATACTGTATATTTGTGCAGATAAGACAAGGTATAAATTTTCATCAAAGTTTTATAGTTTTAGCATATATCTGTCCTATAAGACGACCCCCAAACTATTAATGGCCTATGAATTTAGTTTAGATCAGCAATCATCATCTAAATAATAATACTATGTAGCATATTCAGTATTATGTCCTATTCGTAATTTTTCGAATGAACAAATTTTATTTTCTTGCATCTGGCAGCACTGCTTTGCTATTGTTGCAGAAATTCCCACTGATTCGGGCATTTGAGTAATGACCTTGACTATTCACAAAAACGTTGTATGGGCTATTCTATTTTGTGGACAAACCCTACTCTCCACTAGTAAATAAGTTCAGTTTTTCCATTTTTTTATAATGATTTTAATTTATATAAATTCCAATCTAATTTTTTTTTGTATCTGTCCTATAAGACGACCCTGGATTTTGGGAGTCATTTTTTATAATTCAACTATTATCTTATCTGTGCAAATATACGGAGGTTACCCTTCACTACAAACAAGTACAGTCACTGTGAGAGTTTTTTTACAAGCAAGAAACATCACAGTTACATAAAGCAGTAACTCTAGCAGACTCAGATAACACACACTAAAATTTACACCCACAACAGATGGTACTATTATACTATAGAATATCAGGCATTGAATGAATTACTATTAAATCATTATAATACAGTAGAATCTCTAGAGTCTGTCACTCAACAGTCTGACATGTTTCGTAATCCAGCACTTTGCCTTAGGGCAGCAAAATTTATGTTACTACTTGATGTATGTGACAGAGAGAGACTGATGTACAGTACAATATGTGTATACTGTCAGTCACTAATTGTTTGTTGCATTTGCAATTGACAACGTCACAATTATGATTAATATGATAAGCCAGTGTTTTTCAAAGTGGGCAATACACACCTGAGGGCATTTGAATTATCCAAGGGAGCATTAGGCATGATAAGAGGGCCTGTGTACACAGAACAGGGACATTAATAACAGTCACAACCAAGGGGATGGTGATCCAAAACAGTTTGAGAAGCACTGTGATAAACTAATCTTTTATTCAAGTGTACAGTATACACAGTACAGTACATACATACAAAATTCAGTAATTTGATGGGTGTCCAATATATGTCAGATTACAGAGACCCTACTGTAATTAGAATTAATTAATATTCAAGTTATGAAACAAAACAATCTAAAGAACCATAATCAACTCCAGTAAATATAAATTTTTAAATTTAAAATACATTTGAAAACTGGAAAATGTTTTTGAGACATTTACAGTGCTGTAAACATCTCTCAAAACCCAATTCATTAATATAAAGCCACACCAACTGCCATATAAGATCAGGCTATTATAATTTCAGCAATTATAATCACCAAAAAATAGACCAATCTTATACAATAGTTGGTGTGGCTTACAATGTTTTTCTATGAACATTGCAATTCAGAAACGTTGGACCTAAAGGTCATTGAGGTGATAAAAAACATTAATCATGAAAAACAAAGTCTAATGTGTTTTTATTCAAGTTATACATTTTTTTAGTTTCAACACATCTTTTTAATGTCAGAATCAATAAAATTAGAATTTCCACTGAATGTAGTCTTATTTAATTAAGTCCCCTGTTTAATGTTGGTTATTATTATTGATATAGATTAGTTGCAAATAACTTCAGAATTCACCTATATCTAACCTATACCTATATTACCTTTTACCTATTTTGATTTTCTGATTCAATTATTTATTGTATATAACAATAAATAATCAAATTAGATATAATATGATATAATATATGAAAAAAGGTTTAGCATATTACTTTTTTCTTGCAGCAGTGAATTTGTTGTCTATTCTATTGTTGTTGTATTATACTGTGTTATTTTGTAATTCAAATATTAAAATATTTAAAATTATAACTTATGAAATTTAATTATATTTGAATTAAATTATTAAATGTATTTAATTATAGGTCCTTTAATTGGTAATCATAAACATTCATTAAAACCTTACTTTAAATGGAGACCAAACTGTCTTGATGCAGATAACATATGGAAAATATTAGAGGTAAGTTTTTAATTGATTACAAAATCATTGTACTGGTACAATATATGTGGTAGCATATAATCTGCACCAGTGTATACCTGTTGAAGGCAATATTTAGTTCAGAAGGTACCATCTCAAACTTTAAAACACATTTTTTTTATATCTGTTAGCATCATATTCTTTTGGAGTTATACATTGGACTCACACAGATCTTGAGCAACTCCAAAGGAAAACAAGAACTAAGCATAAACAACATCATCCTAAATCCTCCACAGAAAGATTAACCCTTCCACATAAGGATAGTGGACATGGCCTGATTGACATACTGTATATTTGTGCAGATAAGACAAGGTATAAATTTTCATCAAAGTTTTATAGTTTTAGCATATATCTGTCCTATAAGACGACCCCCAAACTATTAATGGCCTATGAATTTAGTTTAGATCAGCAATCATCATCTAAATAATAATACTATGTAGCATATTCAGTATTATGTCCTATTCGTAATTTTTCGAATGAACAAATTTTATTTTCTTGCATCTGGCAGCACTGCTTTGCTATTGTTGCAGAAATTCCCACTGATTCGGGCATTTGAGTAATGACCTTGACTATTCACAAAAACGTTGTATGGGCTATTCTATTTTGTGGACAAACCCTACTCTCCACTAGTAAATAAGTTCAGTTTTTCCATTTTTTTATAATGATTTTAATTTATATAAATTCCAATCTAATTTTTTTTTGTATCTGTCCTATAAGACGACCCTGGATTTTGGGAGTCATTTTTTATAATTCAACTATTATCTTATCTGTGCAAATATACGGAGGTTACCCTTCACTACAAACAAGTACAGTCACTGTGAGAGTTTTTTTACAAGCAAGAAACATCACAGTTACATAAAGCAGTAACTCTAGCAGACTCAGATAACACACACTAAAATTTACACCCACAACACATGGATACAACACAACATATAAAAAGCACACACACCATTAAGCAATCATGGGTTGAAAAGGCACTCCATGGCAGGCATCCCTATGACTTCGCCCAGGATTTTGTTGACAAAACTGCATCAATCAGCTGGTTAGCTCGGGGATGCCTCTTTGGGGAGACAGAAGGATTCATGATTGCCATACAAGATCAGCTCATAAATACTAAAAACTACTGAAAACACATACTCAAAGATACAACATTCATGAATAACTCATGCAGAAAATGTCACGTCATGCCAGAAACTATACAACACATCACTTCTGGTTGCAAGCTCTTGGTACAGACAGATTACTTACATAGACACAATCAAGTAGCAAATATAATACACCAAGAGCTTGCAAAGAAACACAACTTGGTAGACATTCACGAACCATACTACAAATACATTCCACAGACATTATTGGAAAACAATACACACAAAATGTACTATGACAGAGCCATAATCACAGATAAAACTATTCACCACAACAGACCAGACATCACACTCATTGACAAACACAATAAAATCACGTATATTATAGACATATTCATTTCAAACACTCTCGATGTATAAAACATATCACTGAAAAAATTAGCAAGTATGCAGAACTCGCTCAGGAAATAAGGCATCTGTGGAGGATGGATAGGGGTGCTTATTGTATTTACTGTTCTCTCTTCTACAGATATCATACCATACACACTATACAAAAGCCAGGGAATATTACAATTGAATAGAAATACGTACATCACACTACAGAAGGCCACTATATTGAATACATGCCATGTTGTTAGGAAATTCCTGACTACAGACACACACACTGACACACTTATTTAATTTTAGCTTTGTTTTGGTTGCTATGCCTTGACTTTGGTCCAGCATAGTACACAGCCACCGGTGTGAACCGAGTATAACTCATAAAACCCAAAATAATAATAAAACACTAATGCTACAAGCAGAAATAGAATCTAATGATGATTGCACATAACCCACTGAACCCACACATCCACAAGAATAACATACACAGAACACAAATGATGAAATGCTAATCTCAACATTAAAAAAATACCTTTGAGAGATACCTTTTAAAATACAAGGCATAGATCCAATGCTAAGACAAAGAATACCCAGAATCTATACATGCAAGAAAATAGGAAAAATCATATATCACATGAATGCCCATATATTACCATTTTATGCCACATATACTACTAAGCTATAGGAAACTCACCTACTTATTTATGCAGGGTCTCTAACAGTCACAGTTATTCTGGGATTAAACCAATTACTGTTCACACTCACAAAGCTCCTAAACCAACAAAACTCAAATGGCAATGTAAATTACAATATACAGTATACAAAGTTGATTAATGGCTATGTACAACATTGATTCAAGGTGATTTTGCACATTGAATCAACTTTGTACATAGCCAGGTAGTCTGATAGAATTTATGAAACACAATGCAAATATAAAATCAAAGAAATATCTCTGGAAAATATTCAAGAAATTACAAAAAAACACACACAGTAAATATGAAGAATGTAACTGTTGTATATCAGAATTTGTTGAAACACTCAAGCTGCCAAATCCCAAAGACTCTAGGTGCAAAATCTGCATGTAAGGAATAAAAGGGTGTCCAAAGAGGAACAAATGACTGTTTAAGGGAGTGGTATGGTGTGTCTGCTCACATATAGTAGCAAAAGTTGAGTAAGACAGAAGAGTCATAGGAGTTGATTATGGAAAATGGGTTTTAGTTAATTAAAAGTTTGTAAATTGTTTAATCCAAGTATATACTAATTTTGAAGCCTGCATCTCTGTGAATAATAAAATATCTGATATATTTTATACATTAAAAGGTATAACTCTGTTTAATACTTTTTTACTGTATTAAGTCCTACACTGTTTAATTTATATTTATGTGAATTGTGAATTTGTGA
This sequence comes from Centruroides sculpturatus, assembly GCF_000671375.1. NCBI lineage: Eukaryota > Metazoa > Arthropoda > Arachnida > Scorpiones > Buthidae > Centruroides > Centruroides sculpturatus. The sequence continues at coordinate 8,124 of NW_019384924.1, read as the reverse complement.
AAGTATCTCATCATCTGATCTTTTATGGAGAGATTTTGAAGAAATAAAAATCAAATTAATTTCATATGCTTATGATTTAGTTGCTCTAACAGATTCCCCTGCAGAAAATGATTTTTCTTCTTCCTATGTAATATATTGTGGCTGTATGCCTTTTTATTCTGTATAGTTTTAAGTTTAATTTATATTCTATTTCTATAAATTTATCCTTCCTTCCAATTTTCTTTGTTCCTTTGTCTCGAACTTCCGAGAAATGAGACTTACCCCTAGCCCACCAGGAGATAGGGGAGAAACAATAGAGGGCGACGACACTGGAGGGAAAAAGAGAGACATTCCAGTGGACATTCTTGGGCCAGACACGAAAGGAGACGGACATGTGGCAGCAAGGCTCATGAGTTGGAAATCAGCAAGCACTTCAGAAGAGGGCCTTAAGGAGTTGATTGAGAAGAGAATCTGATCAATAGATCTGGAAGCAAACCCTAAGAAAAAGCCATTTTAAAAGAGGAGAATGTATGAGCATTGGAAGTTGAGACAAGGAACTGTGTAGAATCTTTGCTGAAAAATTGGGTACCCATCTGTCCTATGACTCTTCTTACTTCCCTTTCTTTCTATCCTCTTTCTATTATATTTAAGTTTGATAAAGATTTAACTACACAGATTACTGTTATGATACAAACACCGAGGATAATTGGAAATGTGTAAAGGAACAGTGGGAATCCATAAAGAATTTGTAAATATTTATCTCTATCATGAAATTAAATTCATTTTAATTGATTAACACGTGTGTGTTTTTCTTTTCGCATTGTACCTCTTACAATATAATATGACAGACATATAGTAGCAAAAGTTGAGTAAGACAGAAGAGTCACAGGAATTGCATTATTGCTTTTGAGATGAGATATTTGACAGGAGTGCATGGCTTAATGAGGAGAGACTATGTGAGAAATGAACAAGTGCTAGAAGAATGTGGAATGAAACAATGCATGATTTTAAAAGGTGAGTAAATTGGCTCTATGATGATTTGGAAATATTGAGAGAAAGAAAGGTGAAGCACTGTTCAAGAGAGTTTAGATGGGAAAGGTGAATGGGAAGTATGGCAAGGAAAGGCCAAGATAGTCTTGGTTGGAGCAAGTGAATGAGTATGAAAAAGAACATAAAGTGTTGAGTCAGAAAGAATGTGAGAAGTGTGCTAGAAGAGGAAAGAGTGTGTCTGAAGCAAAAGAGGTGTGTCTGGACAGGAAGATGTGGAAAAAGTTGCTGAATGGCTGATTTGTAGGATNATCGGGCTATAATAAGGCTAATTAAATGATTGGTATAAAGTAATTTGACACTAGAGGTAGATGTTAGGTGCCATCTCTTAAGTAAATTAATAATTATAATTAAATAAATTTAGAACCTTCTGGAAAAAAGAACTGACCCGGGACAGGGCTTGAACCCGTAATCTCCGCTTGCCATGCAGTGCACTTGCCAGTTACGCCACCCAGACCCCAAGCGAGTCTTCGCTTCCAGAAGTATATTACATTAGATATAACCTTACTTGGTTTATTTAATTATAATTATTAATTTACTTAAGAGATGGCACCTAAAGTCTACCTCTAGTGTCAAATTACTTTATACCAATCATTTAATTAGCCTTATTATAGCCCGATATTTAGGCGATCGTTTGGTGATTTATTGTTATTACTCGGGCTTTGAGATGTTATCATTTAAATATTGAAATTGCCAGAATGAAATATTGTAAACCAGTTTTCACACTGTCGTTCTGTCAACACATCATCTCCACACATGTACCACAATTTTTTCCTTGCTTGAACAGCATTTTGATTTTTGGTAATAAAAAAGCAAAATACGTTGAAAATGATGCTTTTGATCTTCCATGTTTGATGGGACATAAAAAATAAACAATTGCACAAAATTGAACAAAATTTTTTACAAATAAGCCTTAAAATGCTAGCTGTCAAAATATGTATAGATAATATGGTTTAGAATGAAAATGGTAGGAAAAATAGTGGTAAAAAAAACGAACTTACTTTCTGAAGAACCCAATACATAGGAAGAAGAAAAATTATTTTCTGCAGGGGAATCTGTTAGAGCAACTAAATCATTAGCATATGAAATTAATTTGATTTTTACTTCTTCAAAATCTCTCCCAAAAAGGTCAGATGATGAAAACACTTTCACAAATTCACAATTCACATAAATATAAATTAAACAGTGTAGGACTTAATACAGTAAAAAATTATTAAACAGGGTTATACACTTTTTAATGTATAAAATATATCAGATATTTTATAGAAATAGTTAAATAAATAAAATTCACACCAAAATTGTGTAGCTTCTTGATAACAAGCAAGCACTGAGTTCAGCGTTAACACGATTTTCTTATATCGCTAGTACTTTCGACAAGTATTATATCGTTGTCCTCAGGCAAAAAAGAACAAATTTGAAAAAATAGAATGTGCAGAGTGTTTCAAGTAGAAAACGGAAAATTTTCTTGTCAATTTTTAAATTATAACATTCAGCAATTCTGTTAGTAACGTGCAACAAGCTTTTGCAGGCATTTGAAAGATCTTAAATCCACACAACTTGTCCGAAATATGGGTTACTTTATACCAGCGCTTAAACAACAAAATGCACCAAGAGTTGCACAATTAGTACGATTGCTCCTCAACACATGTGCTGCTAGTCGTGTGGATTTAAGATCTTTTGAATTGCCAACAGAATTGCCGAATGTTATAATTTAAAAATTGACAAGAAAATTTTCCGTTTTTACTTGGAACACTCTGCACATTCTATTTTTTCAAATTTGTTCTTTTTCGCCTGAGGACGACGATATAATACTCGTTGAAAGTACTTGCGATATAAGAAAATTGTGTTAATGCTGAACTCAGTGCTTGTTATCAAGAAGCTATCAGTTATTTTATTATTCACAGAGATGCAGGCTTCAAAATTAGTATATACTTGGATTAAACAATTTACAAACTTTTAATTAACTAAAACCCATTTTCCATAATTACTTTTATAAATATATATATTTAATGAGTCAAAAGCAGCAAGCAAATCCATAAAAGATGCATAAAGTTTGCCTATTTTTACTTAAGACACTTTTGAATTAATGTATGCAAAACGAAGTATTATCAATTGTAGTGAATACTAAGCAAAATCCAATGAGAAAATTAGAAAAAATATTTTTATTATAATTGCTTAATTTTTTTTGTTAACACATTTGCTGCCCATTGACATGACTTTGCCTCATGACCTTCATGTTACACAGAATTAAGTTAACTGGCAACATTTGTGTTAAAAAATATGAATTATGTTTATACTCATTACTTGCAGAAACTATTGCCTCTATAACTTTATATTTTATATAAATCTTTGTTGTGAATAAAATTAATGAATAATTATGTTGTTTTAAAAATTGTGTATTTGATTTTCTAATAATTAAAAATTTTTTTGAATTATCATATGTATTTCATAATATTTATGTATACTTTAACTAATAATCTGTTTTAAGTTATGTAAAATGATTTTACTGTAAAATAAAAATCATATTAAATATTTAATTATTGGACTATCTAACAATGAATTATTCTTTTTAAGGCAGTTGATGGATTTCTTTTATTGACAACTGGATCTGGAAAAATTATATATATTTCACAATCTGTTGAACAGTTTTTAGGACATCAACATGTGAGTAATTTGATTTCAAATTAATGAATACAAATATAAACATCAACCGAAACCCAATGCATAGCAAATAGACTGGAAGAAAAGAATTGGTCTAAGTGGGACTCGAACCGCAGATTCTTTTCTTCCAGTTTATTCTAAATTAATTAATTAAATATTATAATTATTAAATTTATTAATATGAGATGGTGCCAAACACCTCCCTCTAGTGCCAAAGTTATTTGTAATTCATAATTGTTATTTCCAAAATATAGCCCAATTATTTATGGCAATTGTGGGTGTCTAAATTAATTAGTATTGACAAAATTTAATTACATTTTTCCATTACAGTATTTGTTTATAATTCTCTATTTTGGTATTAATAAAGATTAATTATATTTATATATATAATAGTTACAGTATGTTGTATTTATACTGTACTTTAATCTATTATTAATTCTTTTAGGAAAACGTTGTATAATTTAATAAAATTACATTTTTTTAGTCAGTAATCTGGTATATCCATTATGCTAGTATTCCATGATCAAAATTTGTTTGGGGATGTGCAAAAATAAATATTACAGTTTATGCAAATGAATTATTAATGTTAATAGTGAAGTTCTTTCCCAACCTCCATCTCATTGAGTTGGTCTCTGTGTGTATCATGATTCGATGTAGTGATCCAGGTTTGATGGAAAGCATACCTCCACACTCAAATTGATAATATTTACAGTTTATTTACAGATTCTATATGCAGAAAGTATAAGTTCAAAAACATAATATATATATACAGGATAATGTGTAGTGACTCACGTACTAGAATGGTTTCCAGGAACTGTTAAACTTTGAAGAGGCCTCAGTCAGCTTGTGGAGTTGGCTCAACTGCACAGTCTGTCCAGTCTCTGACTAACCCATCCCTGAGATGTTTACTGGAGGAGAACACTCTCTCTATGCTCAGCGGGCTTCCCAAGTACCTGAGACTACCATGTACCAGTCTCTTGCCCTTCTCTCTCCTTGCTTGTTCGCCCCACAATTTAAGGGTTTTTTGAACGAGAACTTCTGACCAATTACAACCGTTTCTTACCCGAACAGCTTACGCTCAGGTCTGCCGTCATCCAACGGGAATGGAGCTTACATAAACGTCCGTCACTTGTTTACATTCAGTTGTTTACCATATGGCAAATGGTCTAATGCCTGACTACAGGTGGGTCCAATTGACAAAGTTGGCGCTTTCTTCGTTTTCCCTCTGTTTACAAGTCAACACCTTACAAGTGGTATATTGCCCGACCACATGTGGGTCCAATTGACAAGGTCACACTTCTTTTGTTCCCTCTCTTCTAAAAGGTCAATACTTTACATTAATTTTGTGCAATCATTTATTTTATTTATTTTGTATTTATTTCACATTAAAGGGTAGAGATGACTGGCCCCCACAAAACAAGACAGAAAATACACTCAAGCTAAAATACAAGAAATTTATGACTAATATGATAATAAAAAGACATTCATCAAATCTTTTGATTTAGTAAGATGTATTAAATCATTCTGGAAAGAAACAAGGTCACTATTTATCAGTTTTGCATTGTTGATGCAAATGCAGGATATACAGCAGGATAAGTGCAGGGTGTATTTTCTTTTTTCAGAGTATATTAGGTATATCCTGAAAAAAGAAAATCCCAATAAGCAATAAAAAAGAGTCCTCTTGGGACATTATCTTAAGGAATGCCACACAAGGGGAGATAACTCTACAAAAACAAACTTATCGAGTTTTATTTTACATTTTCATAATAGAAAGTAGTTGTTAAATCATATAATGATGGCTCTATCAATCTCATAAGTTTAAAGAGGAGAAAGTATAAAGAAATGATGGAACAATGGAATCAAATATATAAGTAGACTTTTCCTTAAAATTCAAAAATGTTTCATTTTGTGTATAGATAAGAAACTACATTGAGAAACAGTGTTTCCAGTTTCTCAATGTAATTTACTTTACTAGTAAATAACACAGTGCACTGTGTATACAATTACATAAAATACTAAATTAAAACTAATTAGAATATCAATCAATCAATCAATCAACATTTATTTGTTATGGCTTTCGCCTTTACAAAGGGGTTACAAGATCTTGTAACATTGACAAATACAAACATTGTTATACATGGTTTCAAAGATATTAAAGCTAAATTAATAATGTTATGTTAACATGTTAAATAAATAACAGAAAAATTTANACTTCTGGTTGCAAGCTCTTGGTACAGACAGATTACTTACATAGACACAATCAAGTAGCAAATATAATACACCAAGAGCTTGCAAAGAAACACAACTTGGTAGACATTCACGAACCATACTACAAATACATTCCACAGACATTATTGGAAAACAATACACACAAAATGTACTATGACAGAGCCATAATCACAGATAAAACTATTCACCACAACAGACCAGACATCACACTCATTGACAAACACAATAAAATCACGTATATTATAGACATATTCATTTCAAACACTCTCGATGTATAAAACATATCACTGAAAAAATTAGCAAGTATGCAGAACTCGCTCAGGAAATAAGGCATCTGTGGAGGATGGATAGGGGTGCTTATTGTATTTACTGTTCTCTCTTCTACAGATATCATACCATACACACTATACAAAAGCCAGGGAATATTACAATTGAATAGAAATACGTACATCACACTACAGAAGGCCACTATATTGAATACATGCCATGTTGTTAGGAAATTCCTGACTACAGACACACACACTGACACACTTATTTAATTTTAGCTTTGTTTTGGTTGCTATGCCTTGACTTTGGTCCAGCATAGTACACAGCCACCGGTGTGAACCGAGTATAACTCATAAAACCCAAAATAATAATAAAACACTAATGCTACAAGCAGAAATAGAATCTAATGATGATTGCACATAACCCACTGAACCCACACATCCACAAGAATAACATACACAGAACACAAATGATGAAATGCTAATCTCAACATTAAAAAAATACCTTTGAGAGATACCTTTTAAAATACAAGGCATAGATCCAATGCTAAGACAAAGAATACCCAGAATCTATACATGCAAGAAAATAGGAAAAATCATATATCACATGAATGCCCATATATTACCATTTTATGCCACATATACTACTAAGCTATAGGAAACTCACCTACTTATTTATGCAGGGTCTCTAACAGTCACAGTTATTCTGGGATTAAACCAATTACTGTTCACACTCACAAAGCTCCTAAACCAACAAAACTCAAATGGCAATGTAAATTACAATATACAGTATACAAAGTTGATTAATGGCTATGTACAACATTGATTCAAGGTGATTTTGCACATTGAATCAACTTTGTACATAGCCAGGTAGTCTGATAGAATTTATGAAACACAATGCAAATATAAAATCAAAGAAATATCTCTGGAAAATATTCAAGAAATTACAAAAAAACACACACAGTAAATATGAAGAATGTAACTGTTGTATATCAGAATTTGTTGAAACACTCAAGCTGCCAAATCCCAAAGACTCTAGGTGCAAAATCTGCATGTAAGGAATAAAAGGGTGTCCAAAGAGGAACAAATGACTGTTTAAGGGAGTGGTATGGTGTGTCTGCTCACATATAGTAGCAAAAGTTGAGTAAGACAGAAGAGTCATAGGAGTTGATTATGGAAAATGGGTTTTAGTTAATTAAAAGTTTGTAAATTGTTTAATCCAAGTATATACTAATTTTGAAGCCTGCATCTCTGTGAATAATAAAATATCTGATATATTTTATACATTAAAAGGTATAACTCTGTTTAATACTTTTTTACTGTATTAAGTCCTACACTGTTTAATTTATATTTATGTGAATTGTGAATTTGTGAAAGTNAATAAAGCACGTAATAATAAATATACATCAAAATCTTTAATGAAACCAAGATGAAAAACCAAACATTTTGTAGAAGCAAACATATCCAAAGCACTATAATTCAATAAAAAACAGCTCACTCAAAAACTCACCAACACTGACGAACGTCGGAAGCGCCCCCTAATTAGAATATCAATGCAATAGTAAAAACAATCGATAGTTGAAATCCATCAGAAACTGGCAAATTATACTGTTGTCTTCTTTAATTATATAAAACATAATATTGGTTTTTACTCAGTTTAATTTTTCTTTTAGTTACCTTTATGTTGAAATAGGTAAAGTTCAATTCATATTAATCTGTCTACATTATGCTGTTTGAACTATATCACAATTTTATATCAGTAATGCATTGGTATCAAGGTTGTAGTAATGTCTAAACTTGTAACAGATAAAGTTGTATTAATATTGTAAAATTGTAATACTACTATTTTTTAGTAGTAAGCTTGCCTGAACATGCATTTAATTTAGCCTGAAATGAAATAAATATTCTATACATGAAATAATAGTAAAATAAGTATAATATT
>NW_019384923.1:442581-461082 GCF_000671375.1 Centruroides sculpturatus | reverse complement strand
ACACACACACACACACACACACACACACACACACACACACACACACACACACAGATATATATTATATACATTATATACTTAAAATTTTGATAAAAAGGTGAGGTGTATAACTTTGTTAAGAAATAGGAAATTTACTTTGGCATCTCTATACATTTTTTTTCCTTTTAACTACTCACAGGAAGAAATTTTTAATTTTGGAAAGGATTAATTTTCAAATTCAAAACTGTTTATTATTGAAATTTGTCAGCCAACCAAAAGTGTAATTTTAATTTCTGACCATTAAATGGGCAGGAAAATCAGTTAGAAATTGTTTAACTATTGATACTGGAATCAAACAAATGAGTATCATTTGTAATTTTGTTCAAAAGCTTGAAAAATGCAGAAAATGATGCTAATTGACGGAAATGATGAAAAGGATAGAAAACAGTGCAAAGTTCGATTTTAAAAATTCAGTTTAAATGGATTGGGAGATCATTTCCTGATTGTTAGTTATGGTTTGCCCCAAAAGTAAGACCTGCATTAAAACTAGTGCAGCACCACAGATTCCTAAGCTTACTTATAATACAATACTCTATAAATATTGATTATAAAAATCAGTTCCCAAAATTTCAACAGAAATAGCTTTGTAGCCAAATCAACATTTGCTATAGAGTTATCAATAGAATCATAGTCAGGTCCTGGACTACATGAATAAACTCAAGCAGTTTTATATTAATAGAAAAGACATGGACATTATAAAGCTATCATAAGATTTAATAGTGAGAAATAGATTGATATGATAAAGTATAAAACAAATATAACAAGACTAATTTTTAAAAAAATAATGCTGACCCTTTTATAATAATTTATTGCTAACCGTAATGTTTCATATTACTATTTTTTGCATAGTATGTGTATTATGTTTGTCAATAAAAATAGTACAAGCCACATTTAAAGGATGTTTATAGATAATTTTTACTAAACCTCTTTTAGGTTGATCCTTCTCTCTATAGACCTATGAATGTTTGTTATAGGAAGGTTTTACTGTGTGCATGCATGTAGTTTGTAATATATATATAATAGTAATAACTTGTTATAATTTCTATTAGAGACATACTGAGCACTATATTAATAACTTTTTAAAAATCTAACCTAGTTTTCATCTTGTTTGTGAGTTGTTTATAACCTACTTGTTATACCTGAATTGAATTTTAAGTAAATTAAAATTGAGATGTCATCTTTGATTATTGAAATTTTTTTATAAAATAGTCATTTAGTTAGTATCACTGAGTGTTTTCCTAAAAGTACTAAAATGATATTTGCAATTTCTTTATTTTTCAATTGTAAAAATATACACACTTAGTTATTTTTGTTATATTCAGAAAAACTTATTGAGAAAACAATTTTTCTAAATTAAATTATTTATTTTAATAATAATTGTTAATTTTGATTTTCTGTAAATAAATGATTTTAATAAGACTGACAAGTGAGAATTTATTTTTTGTTTACATTCAGATTATTTGAAATACCTGAATAACTATATAATGTTGCAATTTGATTATAAAATTGAATTGATTTATGAGACACTATAGTTGTACGTTATTGATATATACGATGTTTCAAATAATAATAAAAATTGCACAAAATTGATAATTATATTGTTGATCAAGGCTTTGAATATTATCAGAAATTTATTTTATTAACAATTTTTCAGGTTTCCAGTTATTAGATGGCTTTAACTATATAGCTTCATTTTAATTTTCTTAAGTGGAGGAAATGTATCAGCAGTTAGACTTAATGATGTACATCAATCTTAATAGATCAGGGAAATTGAATAAATTTAAATCGGAGCAATAATAATTAAAAAACAAATCCAAGGTTTTTATTAAGCTAATAATGAAGTTTTATATATTAAGCTAATTTTTCACAATTTTAATATCATGATTAAAATTATAGGAAAATTTTAACAAAATTTTTATAAACTTAACATTGGATGTTGTTAAAGCCAAATGATATCTAAATTACCTCAAGCTATATTAATGCTACTAATTGGGCTACAATTTGAAAAAATTGTAGACCTATAAATTCCTACTATCATCCATCTGTCTTTCCTTAATCTCGAGAACAGAGTTATCTAGATGAAAGATGAGACCAGATACAGAAACTTTAGGGGCAGAAGGCCCCGGTTAACTATATATGAATTTTTGATGTAAACTGAAAGTCGCATTATTTCAATTCAAAACTTTTCCCTTGAAAGGAGTTAATAGATGACTGGCACAACTCTATTGTTAAAGGAAAAGTATGATGTACAGGGGCAAGCCACTACTAATTTTAGATGGAGAGCATATATTTTAAATTAAATAAATTAAAAATATTAAAAATTGCAGTCAGGCATTGTGACAATGTCACAATAAATAATTACTTTTTATTAATTAAATGTTACTGGGTACTGAAGTTGTCTTCAGTTGGTGCCTTGAGTAACCAGTATGGTTGTATCTAAATTAATAGTTCTGGAAGTGAAGATTGGATGGAAGTCCACATAGCATAATTGGCAATGTGTCCGCATGGTCAGCGGGAGTTACAGATTCAAGTACTGTTTCAGACCAATTCTTTTCTTCCATAACCTTTTCTAATTATGATTAAATTAATATTTTAATAATTATTAAATTTATCAAGAGATGGCACCTAATGCCTAGGTAAATTACACGACATTTTAATTAGTAATTAGTAGCATTAATATAGCTTGATGTAATCCAGCAGTCATTCGGCTGTAATTTAAAATTGGGTTTGTAGATGTTTATATTGGATGTTGTTATATGATTTGTTTTAAAAATCAGAAATTTTGCATTTTATTCCTCTTTATTCTTTATAATTTAAATGATGTAAGAATGTTTGATTTGAAATAGCAGAAAAATGTTTATATTGATAATGATGATAAATTTTCTATGAAAATATTTTAGAAATTAAAGAAAATAATGGTTTTAAATAATGATTTTAGTCAGTAATTTGAATTTAGAAATAGTTTGATATTAATATTAGTCAATATCTATAAATACAAGTATGGTAACTAAATTAAAAGCTTTATTTGACATATTGATTATTGATTATTTAGAAATTTTGAATTTCATTTCATTGCGATGCTTAAAATATATGCTTTATTCATTAATTAGAGAATTATAAAGTTCTGTGGCATTAGGATTTGCAACTTATATTTTGACCCATGTCTTTAGAAAATTGACATCAACTATGTGAGATTCTTGTCTCAATGAATGTTGATGAATAAATCTCAAACACTGTGTAGTAGAAATAACAGAGACTTATCACACTGCTACTGAGGACATCAAAATGACACTTTCTATCATCTGAATGCAACTTTATTACTGGTATGCATTTTGGTACAAAAGAGTTAAAACAGGTCTGTTTATAATAAAAATTCTAATTGATGAGCATTACCCTTTGTAGTAGATCTATAACAGATAACTATATATTCATGTATGAATGATGAGGGTCTTTTATACTGAAATGTATACCAGTAATAAAGTTGCATTCTGCTGATAGAAAGTGCCATTTTGGTGTCCTCAGTAGCAGTGTGATAGTCTGTTATCTCTACTACAGTGTTTTTGAGATTCATTCATGACATCAAATGTTTGAGTTTGTGCTAACTCATATCTGAGAGTATACTGTTGACAAATTTAGATATATTCCTAAATGTCTTGATGATCAATTCATTGTCATTTTCAGAGAAATGTATAAAAGTATTATTATAAACAAGTTTTTAAAGCAAAATGCAAATTAAATTTAATTAAAACTAATGTTTTCAGCTTGATTGATAAGCCTTCATCAAATTTTTAGAGATTCTATTATTGATATAAACTATAAAGTTAACCGCGGCTTAGGTGGTCCACGAATTAACTTTGTAGCATTGTAAGGTGTGAATCGGTTACAATGGCAGCCTCATAATGTTGACACTCAGCGTGGATAAAACAGATTAATACTGTATATGAATTTCATTGTAAGTTATTTTATTGTTTATTGATAAATAAAAGACTAATCTTTTATAAATACCTCTTTGAAGATATAAGCCAGTATTTAAATATTTAATCCACAATAGTGCATAGCACATCAATCACGGACATTTGAAATGCCAAAATGACAGTTGTCAACACCTGTCTCGAGTGTTTGAGAGGCCATGTCCAGGTCCGTACAATCCATAGTGTCAAAAAATTGGGATCCAAGCTTTTTGCTTGGCTTAAGCAAATTCGCAGATTACTGGCCTGTGGCTTAATGGCCCTACACTGTATTATTTTTATTTCAACTTCAAGAACTTCAAGTTTTTTCAAAACATAAAATGCAACTCTGAAAAGTGTTTTTCCTTAACTGAACATTATTTGTTATTAAAGCTAACTACTAATGTTTCTAGAAGCTGCCTCTTTGCTTTCTACATCATTATCAATCATTAGATCATCTTAAATGTACCAAATCAAAGAGATTATGCTAGATGTAATGGGAATTTGGATTGATGAACCTCATCAAATTGCAGAGATCTTTGTATTTGTCTTATCAATCGGAAGAGGTCTATTGTAGATTGAAGGAATAACCAAAATGGCTTTCCTGTCTTTTTAGAGAGACAACACAAACTTTTCTTTCACATTTAGGTTTATTCTTACACCCAAATGTGGAATGAAATGATTGTATCTGACTTACCAAGGTCTGTGACCAGCCAAATTTAACACTGTTCATGTCTTCAGTGCAGTTTATGCTAGCTTGCTTGTTACTAGCTTGTTCAAAGAATAGGAGAAAAGAATGTTTGTTATTATTGGAATGAGATGAGAAAAGTTTGTAAAGGTTGGAATAAGTACAAATCATACAATACTTGGATGTCAATTCCAAACTTTTTACTAGCTTATTTAATCAGTGCATAATTGTTTTAGCAAAAAAGGAAAAGCCATCATAGAGCTAGTATAATTGAACATAATTGTTCTGTTGCATTTTAGGTGTATATGACTGGGAATTAAAAATTTGTGGTCAGTAAACTCAAAAGGTAGTGGCCTCATTGTAACATTAAACATGCTTTAGAGCTCAGGCTAGTTGCAAGTCACAATTTTGGCTGGGATAAATATCACTATAGAAATTTACATGCTTTATAGTTGCAGGCAAAGCCTTGAAGTACACTGATGCAAAGAGCAATTTGATTGGCTCCTTTTTTCTTTTCTGCCTTCATGCCATATGTAGCATGAAGTTTGCCCTGACATGGATGAATGGCAAAATTATATGTCTAAAGTAGCCTTTTGTAAAAGTTGATTCTGAAGTTTGAAAGTTGGTAAACACTGAGATTGAAAATTGTCATTTCTGTTTTTCTTTGCTATTGACTGATAGCTGTTTGTTGATGTGTTTAGCTTGATAAGCTGTATCTGGTTTAGATGTAGATCTTTAGCTTGTTATAACTGTGGCTGTTTCACATTTAGGATCTAATTACACACAGCTGGTGATTTGTTAACTGAAATTTGACACCTCAGTTTTAAAAATTTGATGTGAAAGAACCATTTAGTGAAATACAAAAAAAAATTTGTACTGAAAGATGTCTCAAAGTGTCAATTCAGGATAAACTATACAGAAATTTTAACACCGGAATAGATAAATTACCCAACTTCACTGCCTGTAACCAGCGTTCTTCTTCTCCAATACAGAGGACAAAAAATTTTCCAAAACAACAGTTAATTCTGGAAATTCGAATTCATATAGGAAATTCCATAGCACCTGAAGAAGAACCACATTAGGTTCGAAAATGTTTGCAGTCTTCTGTATTGGAGAAGAAGAATGCCGGTTACAGGCAGTGAAGTTGGTCAATTCAGGAATTAATAGTAGGAAATTAATTAACAAGAAGTTGAAATAAAGATGGTTTTAGATTCATTAAAATTGGTCATTTTTGATTATCAATCAGGAAAGATTTAAAAGTACTAATTGCATAGAGTCAAAGTACAAACTACATTTGGTCACCACTAGACAGCACCCAAATATGCTCCCATAGATAACCCAGCACTACGAGAAACTAAATCTTATCGTAATATGTTGGTATATGATCATCACATGCATAATATATAGAAGGAAATAGCATTATATGTGGGCACAAGATTAAGATACAGATGTAGTCCTCATGTATTTAAAATGCTCAGAAATGGAAAGACCCAATTGATTACAACAGAGCACCAGACATATATAAGATACCTTTCAGAGATAAAAGGTTCCAGAGAGACTTATCTACATATGTTTGACTGTGAGGTCCCTTAAAAAGTACTTAACTGAACACAGAGCTGATATAGATAAAGGCAGGCACACCACTTCCCTATCAATATATGTGGGGAGGATGAAATTAAACCTGATTTACAACAGCATGCTATGTTAATTAGAACAATGACAAACATGAACCAACTCAAAGTACTGGAAGCGCTAGAGATTTTTAAAGCAGAAAGACAAGGAAAATGTATAATTTTTAAAGAGAGGTGCATTTCACAAGTGTGGAAGGCTGTTTGATATGTCATTATGAAAACTGCTTTACAATTTCTGTACTTGGATGGACTTTTCTATTTGTCAATTTTAGAGGATTTTAAATTTCAATTTTCATTTAAGCTCTTCTGTGCTTGACACATTTGAATACCAAAAGTGTTAGAGGTTCCATCTATTTGAAATTTGTGACCTGAAGCAGGTCTTAGAAGACCAAAAACATTTGTTTTTCTGAACTTGCACCATTCTGCTGGGTGAATACCAAGATAGAGAGTTTCTGCAGTAAATTTGTGGTATGAAGTACTTTAATATTATTTGGAAAACACGAGCAGGATGATTAATTTATGCCAGAATGAATATTTAATAACACAATAAGTAATGAATTAACTTTTCCCTATTTACAAGATGTTTTGGAAATGGGATACATTTATAAATCAGGTTTACACTTTAATTATTTAAATTGTATGATAAGCTCATTACAGCAATTTTATGCTCACATAAGACATCAACTGATTGATTCTGTTTAAAAAAAATCTTCATCTTTTTTTAGTATTAGCAAATTTGCTTTTCTATTTTGTAATTAGATTTATATTAGTTTTATATGTAAAGTTTACTTCAAGTCAGCTTATGAAAAACAATTGTATTTGATTTAAACTAAACAATCTGCCAGATTATCAGGTATTATATGGTTTGGTTTGAATTAACTATAAATTTGGTTTAGAGATGATGTTATATAATTGTACTTGGTTTAAAATTAGTTTTCTGATACATTTTATTAGAAAATTTTAAACCAGTCAACTGTAATCTCCTTTGTCTTATCTCAATTTCTTGAATATTTTATGTCACATTCCTATTTAGACTCCTGTACAGCTATTAGACAAGTATTCATAGTAAAGTTGCATTTAAATATATGTTGTCTATATTGTAGAAATTTTTTTATTGTTATCTGTTTATTGTTATACTGGATTAATATGTACATTAATGCTAGTCTGAAATTTACTAAAATTATCAAGAGTCGGAGTCGAGTGTTTTTACTGAATCCATAAGCTGGAACTATCATATAATAAAAAAAATTCACACCTTTCTCACACTTTCCAACAGTAACTGTTTATTAAACAACATTTTTGGCCACATTCAGGTGTCTGAGTCAAGTTAAGCTGATACAAAATCAAACATATAAGTTTTAAGTTTGGAAGATTGTTGATTTTCTTTGATGTCATTGTTTTTGAAATTAATACATATTTATGTGAATATTAATATAGTTTTAACAAACTAAGCAAACAAAAATATTACAAATGTGTGGAATAAATAATATAAGCAAGGATAAAACCTCTCTGGCTAAATGTTGATTTATATTATTGAATGTATTATTGATTACTGCTGTTTTTTAGAGTTATCTATTATAGATTGCCATGCCATGGATATGGATAAAGAAAGCTGCATTAACAGTAAAAAATCTATAAGTGTTGTAGCAAATGTTTCAAATGTCTCCATTGTTCTTAGTTTATGGTTATTGAATGAGTATTTTAAAACATTGTGGAGACATCCCTTGTTTACTTTCATATTGTACTGTGCTTTTGCACTCTAAGGTTTTCTCTTTCAGAAAGTGCCACCCTGCATGCTTACCACTGACAACTCTTAGAGTTAGCACACCTAATGTATTACATATTATTTTTTACTTTTAACCACCAAACTTATTTGCAGAACAGAGGTGTTCCAATGGATAACTCACTTTTAAGTGATTTATGTAAAATGATAATGAGAGCATTAGAAAGCAAAATTTTAAACAAGTTAGAACTAAATATTATACATATGCTATGTTGATGATATCTTAATCATATGGAGATTTAAACCTAACATACATAGTATATTACAGGAATTCAATGACAATTAGTACAGCTTTACATTAAAGCTAGAGCAGGAAAGTGACATTGATGCTCACTTCCTAGATCTCCATATTCAGTTCAAGAATAGCCATGTGTTTACCAATGTGTACCACAAACCTAATCAACACAAACATCTTTTCATACCATCAGTATCTAACGATCCCTATATTTATAAAGTGGTGGCATTTAGAGCATAAATAAAAAGAGCTTACATGCGTTGTTCTAATATCAAAGGCACTATGCAAGAATTAGAATGTATGAAAAATATCACAGAAGAGTATGGTTACAGTTGTAAATTAATACTTATATTAGCACATACCATAGAAGAGAACCCTAAAAAGATACAGGCTAGGAACATAAGAATGCAACTATGAACAAAAATGCAAAATCATAAATGCATAATAGTTGACTATGCTCCTAGATTGAGTACAACGTAGAAGATTATAGCCAAACAATTAAATGCCAGCTTAGCATATAAATGCAACAACCCAACTGTATACAAAGCACTCAACAATAATAAGGTTAACCTGACGCAAGCTCCTGAATGTGGCCAAAAATGTTTGTTTATTAAACAGTTGCTGTTGGAAAGTGTGAGAAAGGTATGAATTTTCTTTAGAATAACAAAAATCTGTGCATGTGGGAATCTCTGCAACACCACATTCATAACCACAAACAGGGACTGGCATTCCTGTCCCAAATTGTAGCATTTGATGAGACTTAGTGCCACCATTTTGACCCAGCATCCAGTGGATGAGCATGGAATGGCAACATCTGCCTTCACTCCAGCCACACAAAGGATAGTTATTGGCAACAGCTGGCAAAGTCATGCTGAGTCTTCTTTGTTGAGAGTGGACTTTTGTTGTTGGAATGGCTGAGACAGAGTGACACAATTAATGCTGCATAATACTGTGCAACCATAGAAGCACTTCACAGTTATTAAAAGCTGATGCCTGGGAAAGTTGCTCCTGCTTCACAACAGTACTAAACTTCACATTGCACTTGCAATAATGAACATCCTGCAATGTTTCTGCTGAGAGGTCCATACAGTCCAGATCTCTCCCCCTGTGACTTTTCATTTTCAGGCTGCTGGAAAAGGCTTTAAAGGATACCATTTCACCTCCAATCAAGAAGTTTAAGAAGTCCATGATGTAATGGAGGAATGGTTCAGGCCACCAACGTCTTTGCAGAAGGTATGCAGAAACTTGTCAATCATTAGACCACCATGGGTAACTATGATCATCTTGAACACCATGGGTAATCATGTGTAAGCACAACCATTCAATCACAGATAGAAATCTGTTATGAGTGTATTGCCATTCCAAACTATTCATATTCTGCCAACTGTACTGTAGTCTGTTTTATTTGAATGACTTTTATAACTGATTTTTAAAATAAGGAAATGAAACTTATTTTTATTTATCCAAAAACAATGATTAAATTACTAATACCACCACAACTGGATAAATTACGAATGACCTCATATTAAATCCAAATCCAGTAAAAAAAAAAACATACTTACCCAAAAACAAACATTTTTAATAGCTTTCAGCTATTGTCATCAAGTTCTGGTGTAATGTTTGAAAATAGAACGTAATTTCAAACATTAATCTTTAAAATTAATCATCACATTTTTCTTACCATCCAGCCAGAGAGCTTCCATTTTTCAAACACCTCAAAATATTAGAAATATATGAAGCTCATAAGTAAAATGGGGCAATTTAATTTTAAAGATACAAACCAACACTTCTAATTTTTATGAGTAATTGCTCATATTCTTACTTCTAGTGCCAAGTTTAAATGTTATTTATCAATGAGAGTTCACTGTCACCTACGAGCTTTCACAATAGAAATTTCATTATTTCACTCGATATTTCAGAGATTGTCTTGGAACATACTTTGCCCAATTCCAAGACAATTTCAGCGAGATTTACGGCCCACCCCAGAAAATGATAGCAGAAAAAGTGTTGGGTTGATTAGCAAAGGGAAATAAAAAGTAAACAAGTATAAGCAGAAAATTCAGATTCTAAAAAAAAAAAAGGTCAACAGTTCTATGTGCGTAATGTTATAATTAAAGGAAGTTTCATACTCTTTGTGTGTTAAATTACTGTCGATTCTTCTGAAATTTCCATTTTAATTAACAATAATTTGTCTCAACAGAAAGAAAATTAAATACATAGTTTTTAAAATTACTGATATAGTTTTAATAAGGCCCTAGGGGGTCGCCAGAATTTTTTTAACTTGTAAAGGGGTCATGTATTCAAGAAGGTTGAAAAACACTGGTCTAGCCTTTTTTTGAAATCTGACGCCTATGAGTAATTGTGTTTACAGTGGATGATCTTGAGAATAGCTGGTATCGTCTTTCGCGGAACATTCTCATAAAACCTACAGGAGGCGAAGGGTTTATAGTAGGGTGAATACTAGCTGGCCGTATATTTTTAAATATTTTTCAAAAATTACATTTTTTATTGCAATTTCCGACCCCCCAACTTAATTAAATGTATATATAATAAAATATATTAATTAAAAAAATTAAAAAACTATTGGAGGTCGTTTTTGACATCAGAAACTAGCTTTAAAAACTTTACCGAAGTAAAATACGTGCTCTAGAACTTCAGAACGATGAATGAAATTTGATTTTAAAAAATCCCATTAAAAAACAATTAAGTGTTAATCGTGCTTCATTAAAGGTAGATTAAAATCACGATAAAATTTTTTCGCGCAGGAAAAAATTTTTGAAAAAATTTGGAGACTTAAAAAACATCCAAAACTCAAAACAAAAAATTTCCCGGAGAGTCTATAACACCGTTTGTTTGTAACACTGTGGAACCTGCCCAAGTTAACTCAGGATAAGGGCTTAAGGAAGTTAAATTAAATTAATTAATTAAAATAGAATTTTACATAAAACAACAAATTGTATGTCCATACATAAGTACATACATAATGTGCATATTTAAAAAATTATGTGTATTTGTATATGTTACTGTGAATGACCGATATCTGGCGAATGTCAGCATTCACCAGAGAATTCACACAGTCATTTCGTGTATGTACGAAATATTTGCTAAATATCATTATTTCTCATTTTACACCGGCAAATGTCGACATTCAGCACACACTGATGGTGAATGTTAAATAAAAATATTTTTATTACGTTTTAAGACTAAAATGCAACTTTTTAATATGTGAAAATAGGTGAAAGCTTAAGTAACAGCACATGTAAATAAACTATTGAACCTAAAACAAACAGTACATTCTAAGTCATTAAAGAAAACAATACAATAATAAACTTGCACATAAATTATGTGATTAATGTTATACAATCTTATTTATTACAACAGCATAAACTGTTATGGCACTTTGAATTGTACAAGAGTCCCTTGCTTTTACAACTGCATTTATTCATGGAATACTTTTTGCAATGACAGTGTGTATAGCCTTGCCCTCCATTTTTCGAATTAGCTGCAACTGCTTCTCTCAGCGAAATTTCTTGAGAAGAAATCTCATCTATGGAAAGTAACTTTTCTTTACAAATTACAAACTGATCTGTTAATGATGTCTTTTAATTGGATATTGCTGATGCCTTACCGATGACCCCCCCTCATCCTCTGCCACTTGACCTGACAAACCGATCCCCATCTCATGGGATCAAAAGAACAAAAACGTCATCTAATGACAAAGTGGGCGGGTTCCACGAAGCTGCTGCTGGGAAAAGAGGTACAACCTTGTCCTACCTCCGGCTACCCACAAAGGATTTCGCGACAGACTGTCACCTCTCTGTCGGCATCACCTCTCGGGTATTGTTTCAACCTCCACCAAAGCTTATCTGTGCTTGTCGACATACACTGGCGATTGTTCGAATATATAATAATACAGTAGAGCCTCGAAAACTCGGCCTAATGTGGACCGAAGGGTGACTTAGTTTGTGAAAATGCTGGGTTATCGGGAATGGGGTTAAAAAAGGATAATTATGCGTGTTTCCTCAGAAAATATTGTACTGTACTTGTATGTATTGTTTGCTTGAGAATACAATAGAGAATAAACTGCCCAAATACCCTTAAACAAAGGAAAAGTATGTACTTTATGAAGGCCTAGAGCCTTTACTACATGAAAATGAAAATTAATGAATACATAGTGTACAGTAATTTACCTGATAAGACAGACCTCAGAAAAATACTTTGAGGCATAAAGCTGTCTATGATGAAAATTAATTATCTAAGGTTATTTTTGCCCTGTCAGGGTGTGGCTGAGTTATCCGGAGTGCCGGGTTATCAAGTGCCGAGTTTTCGAGGCTCTACTGTATAACCAAATATTTGGTCTTTCACAAATGTATTTTGTATGTGTTGACATTCACTGGAGAATATCGACATTCTCTAATTTTGGTCTTTCACAGTAACATATATACTATATACATTTAATTAATAATTAGTAGCATTATTATAGTTTGATGTAATCCAGCAATCATTTGGTATATACATTCATTCACGTTATAAATAATATCAATAAATTTACAGGATGATTATACAGTTTATCACATCATTTAAAATATAATTTATTCATTTTTCCATATTACATTTATTCATTCATTTCATTCATTCATTTCATTTATTAATGATTATGCCATGATGATTCAGTATAGTAAGCAAAATATAACAATAAAAGTGAATAAATTAATCAAATGTAATAAATTTTTTAATTTAAGGCATTTTTTAAAAATATATTATTATTTTCTGTGAATTAAAGTGACAAATAATTTTATTGATGTAATTTAAAAATTATGTAATTTTTAATTATATCAATATCATACATAAAAACAAACAGCTGAGTTATTGGAGTTCAAACGTTTTGAAACTTTTTAAAAATATTTTTCATTATTAATTAATTTGTGACAAATTTGAATATAAAATTTAAATTAATTAGAATTTTCACACTTCTTTTGTTTTAAAAATAAATGAAGAGAGAGTAATATTTAAAATTTTATGAATAATTTATTTTACAAGATTTACAATATTTAGAAATTAGAATTAAACAAAATTGATAATGAATGTTAACTTTCCTGAACACATATGTATAAATTAAATAAATAATACATGTAAAAGATAAACATATACAGTATATATTTCTTGGGTATTTTTCATTTTGTACATTTGCATTTTTCATTTGACAAAATTGAGTGATTGAAAGTGTTTTTTATATAGAATAATAATAATAATTTATTGTTTTGTGTGTATGTTATATTTAAATTAATTATTTTTATTTTAATTCTGTTTTTATTGCCATTATTGATTGATTTTAAATTAATGATGAATTGTTTTTATTTTAAAATTTTAGATAAATTATGAATGATAACAGAAAACTTTTTGTTCTTTATTTTATTTATTATAATAATATAAATTTTCTTCTAGGCAGATTTTTTTACAGAATTAATATGCATAATATTTTATATTTAGTTAATTATCTAAACATAATAAAATTTTTAATTGGATAAGATTATTTGGGATCATAATATATATAAAAGATGGTTAATAAAATACATATATATGTATCTGTACCTTTAGTTCAAAATAAACATGTCTATATTTAAATTAATGTCTATATTTCTTAAAATCATTTTCTGTAGCCTTGTTTTAATCATTCTTCCAAATGTTTGAATGTTCAAAACTACTGAAGGACTTTTGTCAATTGACAGCAGTTTGACCATGAGGTTGTCCTGATTTGTTGATAGGTGTTCTTGAGAAATGAAATTGCAATTTATTTGATAAACAATCATAAGTGTTTTTAATCTATTATATTATGCCATAGTTTTTTAATATGTCTTATTTGATAAATAATGAATAGATTAATTTGGGAGAAATTAATAATAAATAGATCTGAAAAATGGAATTTTTTTATTATAAATATTTTATATGTAAGAAATGACTTATTATTATATGATAAAACGTATTAAATTATAATGTTAAAACTAAAATATGGTATTGTAAAGTACTGTTAGACTAAACAAAATATATGTTTAATAGGAATGAACTGTGAAAACTGAAATTGACCTTGATATTTAGAATTTAAATTATCATGCCAAATTATTATAATTATCATTCTGATAGCTAATTGTTGGAGAAAGTAGTAATTTAGTAATTAATATAGTTATATATTTAATAACTCTGAATTGTTTTGCTGTGCAGAAATTAATTTTACCCTCATTTTTACTGTTTTATTATTATTATAATTCATATTGAAAGTAGTACAGTTTATTAACAACTAAAGTAGTAACAGGATTAATCATTAACTTATTATGTGTAAATTATTTAAATTCTTTGGAAAAGAAAATAATGAAAAATAACTTATTTAAAAATTTTTCTCATAACTTTAATTTATTGGATGACACTGTTAAGATTGGATTGAACCATAACATTCAAACATCTAAAAATTAATTATTAAGACTTTTGGATATAATAATATTAATTAATGAAACTATAATTAGCAAAAATTTTAGATACTATGAAGAATTTCCAATGTAATTATGCATGAGATCATGAATTAAACAGAAAATATTGTGATAATGAGACTTTGCCATTTCTTTCATTTCTGATGTTAACATTCTCTTTCTGATAAATACAATAGATGCATGTCATTATGAAGCTGATTGGCTGAATTTAAATTTTTTCCACTTAAGGAATAAGATATCTTCTACATTCTATACAGGGTTATTCAAACCAGAAAGGAAGAAATTATCACAAAGGTGTTAATTATGTATAAATATTATAAATATCACTATATTTGCTTAATTACATATAAATATAATTAACACCTTTGTGATAATTTCTTTCTTTCTCACTTAAACAAAAGATTGGTGTGACATCCAACTCTCAAATTCAATTAACAGGGTTATACAAAAAGGATGGTGCAAAAGTAAAGTTATAAAATGTAAAGACATTTCATGCCAAGCAATGATGCAGAATTAACAACATAACTGTCTATTAAATCCATCTGATGAACAAAGCAATAATAAATACAAATATGTCACACTAACCTTGTATAGCTTTGCAGTTAACTGTCTATTGGCATTACAAAAAAAGATTTATTTAAGTGAGTACTTTCAACAGTATATAACTGTTCTCTTCAGGCATCATTATCATACACAGAGAACAGCATTCTACTTTTTGAAAAATGGAACACAAATCACCATTTGTCCAGAAGATTTTTCAAAGTTGTTCCTTGTACACAAGCGTGGAAGGTAATTGAAAGTCTGTAAATTTTGTATATTATTTCAGATAATAAATCAACCTTACTTTTGCACCATCCTTTTTGAATAACCCTGTACTTTTGGATTATTTAAACAATACAGTTTGTAGAAGAAACTAGATTGTCTTCACTTTTCACCATGTCCAATAACCAGGAACAACATTGCAGAGACAATTTTTTATTAGATGCTATGCTTCTATAAAAATATGCAAAATAAAAAGCCTCTAATAAAAAGTCATCTCTGCAATAGAAGACTGTTGTTCCTGGTGATTGGACACAGTGAAAAGTGAAGACATTTTAGTTTCTTCATTAGACCATAGCCTAGCCATTTGATCTTAACTGGTGTGTTGTGCCTAGTGGCATTTTGCAGATTTTTGTCAGAGCAGCACTGCTGTACAGCCTATTCCCTGCATTGAGACTAGCATGATATGAGTGAGAATTATTACTTTTTCAGTGTTATTTGACTGATTATTTAACATTATTTATTTTTCTTAGTGATTTTTGCTGTTTTTATAAGATTAATTTATAGTGGCGCATTTTTCTGTGCCATTTTGTACTTTGAATAAATAAAAAATGGTTCAATTAATGAAATTTGGTGTCGAAGAGGTAGTGAAGGTAATTGAAACTGCTTGCAACCAGACCTTGTAACATTATACAGGCCAATATTTATTTTGTAACATTGGTGGTACTTAGGGATGTAGAAGAAAATATTGATTGTTCTTGCTGTTTGGACATAATTAGATCAGTGAAGATTCCTGTCCCTTTTATGAGTCTAACAAATTGAAATGATCAACAAGGACTTTTATAACCAAAGCTAGAATTTATTGTATTTTTGCTACAACTAGAAAAAACAATTGAAGTAGTTCTACCATCTTTTATTCTCTAGCCAGTTGTGTTATATTTTGTCCATGCAACACAATTCAACCATGGTTGGAAAAAATCCAATATTTTCAAACAGCAAACATGGACATCCAAAGATAGTTTATAATTGGATTTTAAAAAAATTTATTAAACTCTACATTTCAAACTACACACAACTATGATGCAAGCATAAGTTATAATCATGGACCCTGCAGCAAAACTTCAGAAAGTAAACTCCTGTTCAGAAAATTATCAAAGTTGCACCTTTAAAAATGTAAATGTAATTTTGAATTTAGTAAAACAACTTTTATTTTCTTTGTTAGCTATGAAATAAAGCCATTTGAGAGTTCAAGGATGAGGAAGACTTAATTTAATAATAATATTTATTATTTATTTATTTATTGTTTTGTTTTACATAGACAAACTGTATAAAAATACAGATAACCCCCATATAACACGGGAGTTACGCTTCAAAAAATTGCCATGCTATGTGAATCCATGTTATATGAAATAAAGAACTAGTGCGAAAAGGGTGGGGTTAGGTTCCAAAAATTAAAAAACATGCTGTTAAATCCTTATTTAAATCAGATTTATTATTCATTTTTTTCTTAGGTAAAATACTTATTTATTAAATAAATAAAACCTACTTACTTGAGCCTCTAGCTGGTGTGAAGTATTTCTTCACACCAGTTAGAGGCTCAAATAAGTAAGTTTTATTTATTTATTATACACACCCCAGTGTGCATGAAGAAGTTATACTTATTTATTATTTAAGTAAATATTTTACCAGAGGATTATTCATCCTATATGATGATCTCAGCATGAGCATCATCAACTGATAACAGTTTTTGGTTGCGTTCGTTAATAGCAGTCACTCTGCAACGGGAGTGCACTGCTGTTTGTAGGCATTTAGGAATGACAGTGAAAGAAAGATGGCAGCACCCGCACTATCGATAGTATTGTGATGGAGGAATCTATAATTCTAAAATGAGCTTTTAGAGGCAAAAGAAGGATCCCAATTGTAAAATTTAACTACTAAATGGATTATTTGTTGAAAGAGCATTCAAAGTAGCCACAATAACAATTAGAATGCTCACACGGAGTTATGCAGAGGTATAAAAGAACGCACCCTTTATTACATTTCATGTTGTACAAGGATTTTACCCAATTCCCGAACCGTGTTTGAGTGAACCCATGCTATAAAAGCACCGTGTTATACGGGGATGTTCCCAATTCTCAAACCGTGTTCGAGTGAATCTGTGCTATAAGGGAGTTATCAGTATGCAGTATCCTACTTGAAACAGAATTCCAAGTTACTGTCAATGTAGTTTGGAATTTTCTATACAGTGGTACCTCAGGATACGAAATTAATCCGTTCTGACACTGAGATCATATCATGAAAATGTCGTAAGGTGAATCATTTTTCCCCATACGATTACATGTAAAACCAAATAATTCATTCCAACACAAAAAACACACTAAAATTAAAGCTAAGTAATAACTTACATAAAAAAAAAAAAAAAAAAACTATAGTAAGGAAAACACTGAAAAATGCGTTTTGTAGTTGTAAATGTATAAATAATCGTAATAGAATAATAATTGATTTAAAAAAATGTAGTTTTATTTGCACTTTACCTTTGAGGATAGAGGACGGTGGAGGTGTAAATTGGTGGCGCAAGAGAGGGAGAAGGAAAATGATACTAAAACTTAACTTACATAACATAATGTAACAATAACTTAAAAATAACTTAGAAAAGATTTTAAAAAATTAGTGTTGTTTTATTTTTTATTATTTTTTAAATTTTTATCCACTGCTTGTTGCTTTCTTTCCTTCATTTCTATCAGCACTTTCACTGGATAGAGGTCACTTGGTAAAATATCTATCCAAAGAGGTTTGGCTTTGCCTACTTTTTAAAATGTTTCTAAAATGACTTAGGCAAATGTCATTACTCCGAGCAGCAATACGGCCAGTGTGAACCTTTTCGGGATGTTTCTTTTCAATAAAATCAGTCACTTTCTGATAATACCTCAAGATTTC
>NW_019384923.1:429266-436926 GCF_000671375.1 Centruroides sculpturatus | reverse complement strand
ATCTTGCTTTAAACAGGTTTAAAAAAGTCCTGTCTGACAAAAGATTTTATTTATTAACAAAAATAAGCATACAAAATATTTATAAACATTTGATAAAATTACAAAAGCTTTGAATTTGAAATCTTACTTACATAGCAGATAAACAAATATAAGACTTTTAATAGCTTAATTTTTATTTTGTAATATAAATTGTAACGTTTTATGTCTTTACACAATTTTTTTTTTATATTTTAAAACTTTTTTAATATGAATTCTTTTCTCTTGATGTGTAAAATGTATCTTTGAATAGAGAGAAAATTGATGATCATGAAATCCAGTACATAATTGTCTAGCAATTGCTTCAATATAAAATTGACAAAATTAAGTTAATTTAATATAGTCAATTTAGTTCACTAACTAATTTGGAAATGTCGGCTATAATTCTACGTCAGCAAGTTGTTGTTCTATTCTGTACTTTGGAATATCTCCTTAAAATTAATATCTTGCCAGTTAAGTTGTAAAGGCACAAATTGCCAAATCTACAAATATTGATTGTTGTTAACTAATGACTCTTAAGTAAACAGTTGTGTTTCTATGATCAGTAGAGAAGTATGAGAGATAATATGACTTAAACAATATTTGTTTTCCTGTCAGAATTAATTTTATGTCGAGATTACTTGCTGAAACATATATTGGAATTTATGAATATCAATTATTATAAAGAGTTGATGTGGAATTAGTCAAGCAGATTTTAATTATACAGATTATATTCTATTCAATAAAATAATAAAATAAATGTAAAAAAATCAGACAAGTATACCTTTTCTAATTCATAATTTCCCATGAACAACAAATAGATGAAATGCAAGTTCTACACACATCAAGTTTGAAAATGAAAGCATATTCCAGTTTAATTACAGAATTTAACAGCTTCATTCCCATTGGAATTAAACAGAAAATAAATAAATAAAACAAAAATGCATAATACTTTCTAGAGGTCAGGATGGAAATATTTTAATCAGAATTATCATTAAAAATATTTAAGTTAAATCTTTTAATAATTTATTTTGTTGAAATTTTATATCTCTAAGAATTTGATTCTGGAATTCTGAATTCCATCCACATTTATTCTGATTAAAATATATTTCCATCCTGACTTCTGTTTTTTCCAAATATAGTGCCAAATATATCAAAATAAATGAACTATTTAGTAAAAATTTAATCTTATCTTCCTATTAAGATAACAAAAACAAATTTATTAAAACAGCATTATCCTCTAATTAATTGATTAACTTATATATAATTTTTACAAATGTAAAAATTGCTTTTTAATTTTTATATAAAAGAATTTTTACTTTTTTAGATGTTCTTATCCTGTTACATCAAAAGATGATTGTCAAAGCTTCCAAAATATATTACAATCATTTAATTTCTTAATTAAAGATATTTATGTCAAATTAAATATTTCTTAGTTTATACTTAAAATATTTATATTTTGCTTAATTTCTTCTCATGAAAATTTATATTTGATTTGCCATACAATATATACTATGTATTATTTTCTCTGCAAAATTTTCTTTTGCATATAAGATAAGAAGTATTTTCTGAGATGTAAGAAACTTTTGCATCTGTTTCAAATTCAGAAGTTAAAAAAATTCAGATTGTAAAATATTCAGTTTTTAATTTTTCAGAGAAAATATAGCTACAGAAATTGAAGATGAAACCTAGATCTTTCAAAACATTTTTCATGAATATTAAAGTTGAGCTTCTGATATGCATTATCTCTTCATCCCTTATAAAAAAAGTTATGTAATCTGTCAGATTATATAAAAATAAAAATTTCTTAATTAAAATTTTATTTAAGATATATAGAATTGATGATTGTATTGTACCGGTACAATTTACTGTTTTTTTTCTTTCTTTCAATTTTAAAGATTAAATTTGAACAAATAATTTTTCTTTAATGTATTTTAATAAAGTTATATTTTATGATAAATTATATTTTTTGTCATATTTTTTAAATTGTGTGTATACATAAGCATTTAAAGATTATATTTTTTATCATATAAAATGGCAGATTAGAGTTAATAAAATTATATATAAAATTATTATTTTATTAATTTTTAATCTCTTTAGAATTAATTTGTCTTAATACAAAAGAATTATAATTTTATTGAAAGGCTTTTATATTTTATCTTCTTATTAATTTAACAGATATTTAAAATTTTATTTGTAAAAGATATAAATATTTTTAATAGATATATTACAAAATGGGTATGATTTATAAATGTTTTTATTAGGATTTTTAAAGTGCAAATCAATTTCACTAGGAAATAAAAAAGGGTTGTTAAAATTACATTTATTCAATTTAAGTTTATATATATTTCAATGGTTTTCATAATACTTTTTATAATAGCAATATTTTTAATTGGACAGGGAAGAAGTCAAGGAAAAGATAGCTAATATTTTGGTATGTTAAATATAAAGTTTTATTTTTTTAAAAGTTAATTTTAAGCATAAAAATTTAACAATTAAAATGTTTATAAAATACAGCAAGAAGTGGAGCAGCTATCAGATGTTGAGAAGTTACTGTTATATCTGCAATTGCCCACAGGTGTCCCAGTTGATGATGTGCTAAAACAGTGAGTAAAAACTGCTTTATATATTATATACATAATTGTGAGAAGCCAGGGGTTAAGGGGGGTTCCCTATAGACCACTTAATTGGCAACAAGTTGGTTAAACCTGCTCACTTTGTCATCAGATGGCTTGAAATAGGAGGGTCTTAAAAATTAAATATAGGACACTTCTGTGTTGCGGCATTATTGACAGCAATTCATTAAATTTCAGATATGCTCGCTAGTACTTTCAACAGTTTACAACCGTCCTCTTCATGCGAAATTGAATACCTTTGTTTTCGAATTGACAGCTTTTAACGGACTTTTCAAATTACGTAATGCACATGGTTGGAATATAGAACAAATTAATAAAAATTGAATAAATAACTACAGTGGGTGATCGGTTAACGAACAGATCGCATAACAAACAAATCGGATAACGAACACTTTCGCGAAAGATTTTTATGTTCGGACAACGAACACATGATCGGATAACGAACACCCCACAGAAGAAACACAAGAAGAAGCAACGTAAAATAATGAATACCGATTGGTCTTCCCTTGTCTTCGGGCAGCAATTCAAAACTTTTTGGAGTGTGGGAGACATCGATGCTCAAGCCGATATATACCGATCGGATATTATTCCTCTGAACTTTGAAACTCTTCCTTGTAATTTCAGCCTTTTATTTTTCTGACAAAACAATTATTTTATGTATTCGTGAGACTGTCGGGTAGGCACTCGTTACGTTTTGCGTCTGTTTTACTTTTCGAAAGGTGAGAGTATAATAGCAAAGGTAGAGAGTGGGCAGAAGATGCCTAATGTTGCTGGGCAGTATGGCGTAAACAGGTCTATAGTAGGCTGAAGTTCAATCTTATTTAAGAAACATACTGTATAATCAAGAAGACTCAAGCAGCTAAAGGAGTAACAAAAATCGCATCTGAGAAATAAAGAATATCGAACAGTTCATNTTTTTTATTATTTTTTAAATTTTTATCCACTGCTTGTTGCTTTCTTTCCTTCATTTCTATCAGCACTTTCACTGGATAGAGGTCACTTGGTAAAATATCTATCCAAAGAGGTTTGGCTTTGCCTACTTTTTAAAATGTTTCTAAAATGACTTAGGCAAATGTCATTACTCCGAGCAGCAATACGGCCATTGTGAACCTTTTCGCGGTGTTTCTTTTCAATAAAATCAGTCACTTTCTGATAATACCTCAAGATTTCCTTTATCGAGTGAGATCCTTCCACAACGAAGCAAACACGCGGACTGAGACCAACGAACAGAAGTGAATAAAAAATGGCGCTGCGAACTAATGTAACATCGTATGGTGAGTTTTTGTTCATATCGTGGAGCAAAAATATGTTCGAATTTCGTGTCGTTTCCTGAAAATTTCGTATGCTGGGGCATTCATATCCTGAGGTACTACTGTATTTATAAACAGGGCTAACTGGAGAAAAAGCAGGGCTTGGTGTAAAGTTGTTGTGCAGGGCCTTTTAATATTAAAAAAAAGAAGTTTCAAACAACAAAATAATATATTAATAAGGGATGTGGAGTCGGAGTCATGGAATTTTGGTGTTTTAGCCGGAGTCAGAGTCATCAAAAAATCCACTGACTCCGACTCCCTTTTACTTACCAACTTGTTATGTATATGAAACGGAGTCGGATAGTAACGGAAGAGTTGGAGTTGGAGTCGGTAGATTTTTACGCGACTCCACAGCCCTGATTTTAATGGTAAACATACCATCTGTTAAATAGACTAGTGAAAATTAGTGAATAATGAAAAGATCAATTTTTAAATTTTGCAAGAGTTGGATCATGCAGGATTACAGAGCTTTGTGCAGTCGCACTGTTTGCATTTCCCTCCTGGTGACCCTTGTTATAAGTTCTGCAGACATGTCATTTTTTTCAATGAGCCATTAAACTGAGGTACTGTATGATTCCATTGGTTTAGAATGAAAAAAGATCCATGCCATACAAACTTTAGAAAAGAGGCTGGTCTTGCAAAATTATTCAGTAAGATGTCATCACTTAAAGATTAATTAAGATTCAAAAGCCTTAGAAAAATAGGGAAAATTAGTCAGTTTAGCATGAAATTGTTCTCTAATATTTTAGTTTATTGATAAAACGTTTTAGACTCTAAAAGTATTACCTCAGCAATGGTTTGGAAAAAAACACCAATTTTAATATTACTACAGTAAATTCTCCCTCCCAGGTAAATTTGTTTTGGTTTTAATTTTTTGTTTTTAATTTCATATATATATATATATATATATATAATATCACAAGCCAAGTACTAAATATGCCTTTTAAGTGTTAATATTAAACTAAAAATATATTTTCTTTGCAACTTTACTCAGCACCAGTTTTTAAATAATTGTCAAGAGCCAACAAGGTATTTAGACCCAAAATTCATACTAAAACAATAGTTTAAAGTGATTAATTTTGCCATGTTCTTTTAAACACACATCCTATTTGATAAGTCCTACATTTGTTGAGTTGTGAGATTTAAGAAGTACAACAATTGAATAGGACAAGAAGCTTCCATCATATAATGATGGAAGCTTCTTGTCCTATTTTAATTTTAATGTCTAATTTTAATTTATAAAATTAAAATTATTACTTTCATTTCAGAGAATTAACAATAATTTTTAGGTATTCACTACAATGGGTAAACGGATAAAAACTTAGGTTGAACACTTCTCCTGGTGGAAAGAATGAGTACTACTGTAGACACAGCATATCTACAGAATTTTTCTCATATGACAAGGCTGTTTTATTCTGTGGGCTATGATTAGACATATTTTAACCTGTACTTTATATATAAATATACACTTGAGAACCCTTGTGTAACTCCAATATATCATGTGCATAGAAATGGTCTAACATTTTTGATCCCTCTCTTTTCAGATCTTCTTCAGGTTTCATTTTTTCTTGGAAGATTATGAATCCAAAGCAAATGCATTCACAAGTTCCAAATGTGTCAAAATTATACAGCAACTCCAATCTGTAGAGAGTTTATGATACTTTATATCTCTTCTTTTTTCCATTGATTAGGACTTAGAGTATTTTTTTTTTTTTTTTAGGAGAAATGATACATTTTGTATAATTTTGCATACATAATAAATTTGTAGATGATTGAAACCTCCTTGTAATGTAAACCTGTATAATCTTTTGAAGAATTATATTATAGTGAACCTTAATATTTTTATGGCTTGATTAGTGTTACCACTCATCCAATTTTCACCCGGACAGTCCGGGAATTGACTCACTGTCTGGGTGAACTATTAATTTTGTCCAGGAATTTCAGAGAAATCATGAAATTATGATGAAACAAAGTTTTTGCAAATATTTTTACAAATTTACACTATTTTAACAGCGAAAGAACTCGCATTCACTGAAACTCATCTGCAATTCTGCCATGTTAGTCTGTCTACGCCAACGTGTGGCGCACAACCTGTTGACCTTTTTTTTTTCTTTTGCATGTATGATTGTACACGTCTCCAATATCCAATAGAGCTAAGTCATCTGTACCTGTTTTTTCTTAATTTAGAGTTACTTACATTACTCCTACACAAGTCCCTAGTCCCTAACTGTAACTGATTTAGAACCGGCATGCACATTATTCTTTGCATTGTAAAATGACATTGTGCATGCATCTAGAGCTTCTTTCGAACAAACCTGACCTGCCGTCTGGGTTAACGATTATGAAAAGGTGGCAACAGCAGGCTTGATAAATAATATTGATTTCATGTTGAATTATTTAATTTAAAAATAATTATTTTTAAGTTAACAATTAGTATTTTGATATTTGTCAATTTATCATAGTAAAACATTTGTTAGAGATGACCAGTAACAAATAGGTTTTTTAAATAACTGTTTAGCAGTTTTAATTTCATAAAAACTTGCAACACAGCAAGTAAAAAAGGAAGGAGAAAATTTACATGTCTTGTAGTATACATTTTTCTATCTTAGATACAATAATTTTCATGAAATTATGTTAATTACAATAAGTGAATTGTATTATTTGAATATTATCATATAAATGTTAATTATCTAGATATATTTCATTATATAATTTTTCCACTGATTTTATTTTGCACAGAATTTTTAATGTTTATATATAGACAAGAAAAAATCATACTTAAATATAAATTGCAATATTTAAAGCATAAAATTACAACAGCATTCTTTTCTTTTCTCCAATCTTAACATTAATATAAATTCTGCTTGAAGTAGCTTACCATATTTTTTACCTTGTAAGACATGTCAGTATATTGGATTATCATTTTTTGTGTTGATTTTTTGGGGAAAAATATTCTTTACAGTATAAAATTTATTCAGCTTATAGAATGAATTCTACTTTTCAGATAAATTTTTGATACAACAAATAAAATGACAAAACCATCCTTGGGATGAGACTGTCTCAGAGAGCACAAGCAATACATGCACAAATCTACCTACCTACAAGTCTGGTTTATTTTATGTGTGCATGATTTTGGCACCAAATACTCTGTGCCAAATTGCAACTCCTGACATGTACTCCTTCATACCTCTAAGGTGTGCAAACATTGACAACAGCGCGATTTTAGAGACGAGACATAGTCTTGTCAAAAAAGTGCAGTTTATAAGGCAAAAATACCAGTAAATTCCAGAATATAATAATTTAATATTTTCTCTGTTTTCTATAAATTGTTTGATTATGTATAGTCGACCCCCATAACACTGTTGATAATTCCGTTTTATATGAATTCCATGTTGTACAAGTCACTTAGATTTTACAAATACGTGAGCCATTCACAGCCTGCCACACGTATTTGTAAAATCCACAAGCAAATTTGAGATAACACACCTGCTTACTTGAATAAACAAAAATATCTAATAAAGAAGTTTCCACTTAAAAATTGTGAAATTTTTGTATGGAGGATTTCCAAAACCTTGTTAGAATGAAACCGGAAGTCATATTGTATGGGGGATATCTTCAGTTTTCAAACTGTGTTAGACCAAAACCATGTTGTACTGTGTTGTACAAGGGATACCTATATGTGCTACATATACTTTTTGG
>NW_019384923.1:410768-424924 GCF_000671375.1 Centruroides sculpturatus | reverse complement strand
AACAACGGTCTTAGAATGGCATCCAAACCAGGTTAAGGCTTGGGGATTTCTGCAATTGCAATGCTATTAATTACTTACGAAAAATCCTGAAGAAGAGAGAAAAGCAATCGACATTAGACAGATTCTTTAACCCTTTCAAACAGAAAAAAAACAGGACTAATAAAAACGCAAGACTATGTATGTATGTATTTTTATTATCATCAATACATATAAATAAAGGTAGTAAGAAAGTATATATTTTTTATTTTGGGGGGTCTCCAGAACCAATTAATCAAATTCCCATAGAAACCTATGGTAAATCGATAATCGGTTAACGAACAATTCGGATAGCGAACAAAGTCTTGGAACGGATTATGTTTATTAACCGATCACCCACTGTATTTTTAATTAAAGAAACATGCTGTAATAAGTTGAACTCCCCAAAACATATAAATATTGAGTAATGGTGCCGTGCATGGTAGTGGAATAAAATCAGATCACAAAATTATAACTTGGATTGTTTAATATCCTCTTGATGTTCGAAGATGTGGGACCGTATCATTCTGGTGGTAGCTCCAATATAGATAATTTCCTCCCCTGATATTGTATGTTTTAATGGAATTTTATAAACCCCAATTTTTCATTCAATGTGAGTGTCTCTATCATTGCACAATATTCTTCGTAGTGATAGTTGAGGGGTTATAGGTAACATAAAAGTATGCTTCCTGAATATGCGTGTTATTTTTAGTGAGATGGTGCCCAAATATGGTATTGGAGGGTTTATCATCTTTAGGCTTTCTTTGTTGCAGAGGAAAGACTTTGGAAACAATTTGTTTATGACCTGATTGTACGGATATTGATATTTGGAATTAGAATATCTGGCATTGTACACTACTCTGTTGATAATTTGTAATTCTTCATCAATTAATGGGAGGATGGAATGAGAAGTGCTCTCCGAATAAGCAAAGTAATAGCAGAGTTTACAAAGCATGAGGGCTGGAAAGCAGTTACAGGGATAATATCTGGCCCTCTGTTGTTTTTGTAATGAACTGCAAAAGTTAGCTCCGAAGATCTATGCACTTCTGCAAAATTTCCTTTTTAGATTTAGAAATCTAAAAAGGAAATTTTATTATCTTGCTCCTCTTCTACAGTGAAATTGATGGAAGGATATATTGAAGCTAGCATTTGAATAAATTTGTCTAAATCTTCTGCAGAGCCGTCCCATGCAAGCAAAATATCATCAACGTATCGTGGACACATGATAGGATAGTGTAGTGTTAAAGGTGCATGGAAAATACAATACTCTATATTCCTCATGATGAGTTCCACTAAAATAGGTGACAAAGGCGAGCCCATTGGTACACCCTGGGTTTGTTTGTGTATTTTGCCATTAAATTGAAAATAGTTATTTTCTGTAATAAATAAGAGCCTCACACAAATGTAATACATGTGATATGGGGTGCCCAGAACTCAGTAGAAGTGCATTAGCAAGCATGACAGCTTCAAAATGTGGTACCGATGGATATAATGAAATAACGTCTATTTTGTACAACCGGTATGAGTTAGTGGGAAGATTACTTAGTGTAGCCACAATGTTAGCTTTAGCATTTAAAACAGCATTGGTTACAAAGTTGGAGGGAGGTACTAAAGCAGAGATATGTTTTGCCAGTGCTGTCTCGAGGAAATATGTAGGATGGGAGCGTTTATTAATCAACGGTCTTAAAGGCAGGTTTGTGTGTCTTCACTTCAAAGAATAATCTTGGGCAAGCAATGTTTGTTGGCGGATTAAGAGAACCAGTTAAAGAAGCTGTTACTCCTGTGAGTGCAATAATCTTACATATCTTCCTTAGTATAGTTGATGTCGGTTCCTCTTTTAGTATAATTGATTCGCACTGTTGAAGGAATTCATTGGATCTTGATAGGAAATCCTGGTTTTTGCATAATACAAATCTTTTATCTTTATCTGCTACTAACAGATTTAAATGATTGCTTGTAAGATACGATTTAACTATCCGAGCAGTTTGTGCATTTGATTTGCTGGATTTCGAACTTCGTTTTGATGCTATGTTGGTTATTGCAGAAAGCTCCAATTTAGGTTGCAATTCTGGACAGCAAGTATTCTTTATAGCAGCAATGGTGGGAGGAATATGAGTTATGCGTAATCAAACGTTGGCATATGTTTCGTACCTCGTGATATTATTTGATGAATATTTGCTGGTGCATTTGCAAGATTATAATACAGAATCTCAATGTTTTTACTTCATTTGTGGCAGGACATTTTCTGTAACCAATAATATTTACTATTCAATTTCTTCTTGACTTCTCATGCATTTTTGTTAGCAGTATATCTTATCTTGTCCAGTTGTTGGTACAGAATAGACTGATCACACTGCTTGTCAAAGAGAAGGTGGGCCAGATACATCTTATCTTCTTCTTCTGATATCATTCTGCGTTTATTCTTAATAAGTTTTGCTAGGAGACTTCATTCCATTCGAGGTAATAGAGCTCGAACTTCTATTGGAAATGCTCTGTATTTAAAAGAGATGCACCTGGGGATGAGTGTTCTTTCGAACACTTTTGTCACTTCACTCATCCCCAGGTGCAACTATTTTTGACAACACAATTTTCTCATTTTGGTGTTATTGCCCAGCTTTCTCACATGATAAGAAATTTAATGCCTTCAATTTTGCAACAATTAAAATTTATGTTCATTATGTAGCAATACCATTTAGTAATTGTGATCCCAAACATTTATTTGGTAATTTCTGAATTCTTGGTGGTCCATGCATTATTTTTTTAAGCTGTTCATTTCCTATATAGAAAACATTCCTGTGTAAACAGTCAGTAACAAATTTTGATATTTTCTGTAATATTTCGAGTGATGTTTATTTTTGAAATTATGTATTCGACTTTTGAAATGTACACGACTGTTTCACAAAAAAATTAAAAATAAAATTATANATGGAGTAGGAAACAAAGATCAATCAATTTATTTAAAATATATAAATGTTTAAATTTTATATAATGTGTAAAGAAAAATTAAGATGAAAAAGAATATGAAAACAATGCAAAATACTAAAAAGTACATTTTTGAAAACTAATTTGACAAATGTTTTTATATTAGATATGATTTTTATAAAAATTATCAAACCACAAAGTTAAAACATACATTCAACAAAAATGAATTAATTTTAATATAAATTCACTCATATATTACATGCAGAAAATAAAATTGAACAAAAGAAATGAAAATTAATGATATTCAAATGTATCTTGCTTTAAACAGGTTTAAAAAAGTCCTGTCTGACAAAAGATTTTATTTATTAACAAAAATAAGCATACAAAATATTTATAAACATTTGATAAAATTACAAAAGCTTTGAATTTGAAATCTTACTTACATAGCAGATAAACAAATATAAGACTTTTAATAGCTTAATTTTTATTTTGTAATATAAATTGTAACGTTTTATGTCTTTACACAATTTTTTTTTTATATTTTAAAACTTTTTTAATATGAATTCTTTTCTCTTGATGTGTAAAATGTATCTTTGAATAGAGAGAAAATTGATGATCATGAAATCCAGTACATAATTGTCTAGCAATTGCTTCAATATAAAATTGACAAAATTAAGTTAATTTAATATAGTCAATTTAGTTCACTAACTAATTTGGAAATGTCGGCTATAATTCTACGTCAGCAAGTTGTTGTTCTATTCTGTACTTTGGAATATCTCCTTAAAATTAATATCTTGCCAGTTAAGTTGTAAAGGCACAAATTGCCAAATCTACAAATATTGATTGTTGTTAACTAATGACTCTTAAGTAAACAGTTGTGTTTCTATGATCAGTAGAGAAGTATGAGAGATAATATGACTTAAACAATATTTGTTTTCCTGTCAGAATTAATTTTATGTCGAGATTACTTGCTGAAACATATATTGGAATTTATGAATATCAATTATTATAAAGAGTTGATGTGGAATTAGTCAAGCAGATTTTAATTATACAGATTATATTCTATTCAATAAAATAATAAAATAAATGTAAAAAAATCAGACAAGTATACCTTTTCTAATTCATAATTTCCCATGAACAACAAATAGATGAAATGCAAGTTCTACACACATCAAGTTTGAAAATGAAAGCATATTCCAGTTTAATTACAGAATTTAACAGCTTCATTCCCATTGGAATTAAACAGAAAATAAATAAATAAAACAAAAATGCATAATACTTTCTAGAGGTCAGGATGGAAATATTTTAATCAGAATTATCATTAAAAATATTTAAGTTAAATCTTTTAATAATTTATTTTGTTGAAATTTTATATCTCTAAGAATTTGATTCTGGAATTCTGAATTCCATCCACATTTATTCTGATTAAAATATATTTCCATCCTGACTTCTGTTTTTTCCAAATATAGTGCCAAATATATCAAAATAAATGAACTATTTAGTAAAAATTTAATCTTATCTTCCTATTAAGATAACAAAAACAAATTTATTAAAACAGCATTATCCTCTAATTAATTGATTAACTTATATATAATTTTTACAAATGTAAAAATTGCTTTTTAATTTTTATNACTGTTGAAGGAATTCATTGGATCTTGATAGGAAATCCTGGTTTTTGCATAATACAAATCTTTTATCTTTATCTGCTACTAACAGATTTAAATGATTGCTTGTAAGATACGATTTAACTATCCGAGCAGTTTGTGCATTTGATTTGCTGGATTTCGAACTTCGTTTTGATGCTATGTTGGTTATTGCAGAAAGCTCCAATTTAGGTTGCAATTCTGGACAGCAAGTATTCTTTATAGCAGCAATGGTGGGAGGAATATGAGTTATGCGTAATCAAACGTTGGCATATGTTTCGTACCTCGTGATATTATTTGATGAATATTTGCTGGTGCATTTGCAAGATTATAATACAGAATCTCAATGTTTTTACTTCATTTGTGGCAGGACATTTTCTGTAACCAATAATATTTACTATTCAATTTCTTCTTGACTTCTCATGCATTTTTGTTAGCAGTATATCTTATCTTGTCCAGTTGTTGGTACAGAATAGACTGATCACACTGCTTGTCAAAGAGAAGGTGGGCCAGATACATCTTATCTTCTTCTTCTGATATCATTCTGCGTTTATTCTTAATAAGTTTTGCTAGGAGACTTCATTCCATTCGAGGTAATAGAGCTCGAACTTCTATTGGAAATGCTCTGTATTTAAAAGAGATGCACCTGGGGATGAGTGTTCTTTCGAACACTTTTGTCACTTCACTCATCCCCAGGTGCAACTATTTTTGACAACACAATTTTCTCATTTTGGTGTTATTGCCCAGCTTTCTCACATGATAAGAAATTTAATGCCTTCAATTTTGCAACAATTAAAATTTATGTTCATTATGTAGCAATACCATTTAGTAATTGTGATCCCAAACATTTATTTGGTAATTTCTGAATTCTTGGTGGTCCATGCATTATTTTTTTAAGCTGTTCATTTCCTATATAGAAAACATTCCTGTGTAAACAGTCAGTAACAAATTTTGATATTTTCTGTAATATTTCGAGTGATGTTTATTTTTGAAATTATGTATTCGACTTTTGAAATGTACACGACTGTTTCACAAAAAAATTAAAAATAAAATTATAGAAATTAATTACTGGCAACACTATTTGTTGAATTTAAAAGAAAACATTCCCCTGAGTGCAAGAAAACAAAACATTTGACTCACTACTGACAGAGCAATCCTGTAAAATTTAACACAAATCTGATGTCAATAAGTGAAAGTTGAAATTTGATAAGTTTAGTTTTTTGATTATACAGATCAAATTATAAAAATTATACATAAAAATCTTTTCTTTTTAAACCCACAATTATTTTATACAGTTAGATAGTAGAGAAAATGTATAAATCGAAGATATAATCGTAGTCAAACATATGTATCTGTAAAAATATAAAAATTACATTAATTTGCATTATGTATACCCAAGAATACACATCCCCAAGTGAGGTCTTAATACTCTATATGCCAAGATGAGGGTTAAATAATCTTTTTAATAATGCTAAATTTTATGATATTAGTTAATTTAACCTTGAATACTATGATACACTTCTTGTCTAGTCTTCTAAATGACTTGTAAACACTAAGATTGGCTTTGCTTTACTGCTACACTTATTATACCACCACAGGACATCCAATTAGATTTAGAAAAACACTATTTTTATTGTAGTGTTTTTCTAAATCTAATTGGATGTCCTGTGGTGGTGTAATAAGTCTAGCGGTAAAGTAAGGCCAATCTTAGTGCTCACATTAATTTAACCTTGTATGAACTGAGCTCTTTGGTTTATCATGAAGAAAGTTAGAAAATAAATACAAATTTTTAAGACAAATGAACTTTTTTCAATTAAAATACAATCTCAAATTATTTTTTTAAATGCATTTTACTGGAAAGAATTAAATTATGCTAATATCAACAGTGTAGAGTATTGATATAATAAAATCATTTTTAAATTTGAAGAGCAAAAATTAAAGATGAATAGTATGAGCTAGAAACATATACATGAAGTGGAATGATATCTAATTTAAAAATTTAGTTTTTAAAATATTTTTATCTCTAATATTTTTATGATTTTTACTTGTTATTATTGAGAATAAAAACATAACAAGATTAAAATAATACAATGAAGAATGATTAATAACAATGACACATGTAATGAAAGGGAAATGTATTTCATTTTTAAATAATAGACCACTTTATTTATCAATGTTAACAAATTTAATAAAACCAAAATTAAAACATTTAAAAGTTTTACACAAATATTTAACTTCCTAACACACCAGGTTGAAATTTAAATCTTCCTACTTCAAACCAAATAACTGGAGCAAAAAAAATGTTTCTTTAGTCCTAACGTTTTTGATGCCCTTCCATTTACTTAAATCCCTTTTAAGGGATTTAAGTAAATGTCTGAAGATTTGAATGAATAGAACAAAAAGTTATGACTTTAAATAAAATTGAAATTAAATTAAAATAAAAAACTAATATAACGGATTTGGGCAAAAGTAATTAAAATTGAAACAGAAATACATGAGTAATTTATATGTATAAACAAAAGTTTGAAAAAGAAAAGGGATGGCAAACCTTGAGCCTAAATGCCATGTACAGTAAAACCTCCATTAATAGATACTTCTGAATAGTGGACACCCCTTAAACTTAACAGATGTTTTTACAATTCTTGGACTCTTCAAATAGGGCATCTATAATATTTACCTCTAAATAGCAGACACACTAAATAATGGACACTGTCATCCATAACGTACCTTACAAAAACACAAAGTCCTGCCTTCAATATTCTGAAAGAATTAATTACATACAAAATATTTTAAAATTAAGCAAAGAATCAGTTCAAATACTCTTTTAGAGGATGAATTTTGACTATAGGCATTGAATGAAGACTGGTTTAAAATAGGAATAGAGGAGGAGAGCAGGTTGAAAAAACCCAAACAATATTCTTTATCTATTAGAGAACACTAATCTGGTTAAGTTGTCAATTACCATTTATCATCATACATATTAATGTTATTAAACTTCAGTCTTATTGTTGAATTAAGCTTATGGTACCAAGAAACCATAAACTTTTCCAAAGTTATTCATCCATTTGACAAGAAGCATAATACAATAGTAATGAAAAATAAACAGTTTTAAGGTTAAGACAACAGTGTTTATTTGGTTAAAGTTCAAAGATCATGTTATGAAGGCAATTTTCTGGTTACTTTAAAGCAGCGGTCGGCAACCTTTCTCACCTCACGGACCACTAGAGTCACGATTTTGAATCCCGTGGACCATTATCATAAATTTTTTTAAACGATACAAAATCTGTAGAATAATGATCATAAAAGTTCAATTTTACTATATTAATATGAAACTCACATGTTTAATTATAACAAATTAATGCAAGCCTAAAGTTCATTGCTGCTTGTTTGAAACAAGTTTATGGATTCTTCGCGCTTTTCCATGAAGGACGACAATCACACTCACAATATTGTTTATTATTTATTGATAACAGTCACTTCATTTTTGGTTTTAGATTTGAATAAAAAACCCCAATGAGTGAAAAAAGCAACTAAGTATTTTGCATTTCTTTTGTAATACTTCGCGTAACTTTCGGTTGATCAATGTTCAAATTTCTCCACAGACCACCCAAATTTTCTTGTGGACCATCAATGGTCCGTGAACCACTGATTGCCGATCGTTGCTATAAAGTGTAGGAAGATATTCAGTTTTTTTTTTGCATTTATGACATAATTTATGATGGCTAAATTAATTTTTAATAAATTATTTATTTAAAAAAGCAAAAATGTTTGAAAAATTATACCTACTTGATAACTACAAGTAGACAAATCACTATATAGATTTTTATTATTTGCTTAGATTGTAAATGATGTTATAAATGCAAGAATATCAAACATATTTTTTACCCCTTGAAGTGACTAGCAAATCACCTTCATAACATGACATTCAAACTCTGATTACCTAAACTGACTTTTGTCCCTTCTGCTCATAATAACAGTTTCATTTTTCTTTTTTGTTACTTCTACTAGGGTGTTTTTGATAAATTAATAATTAATCAATGTTTGTTTTAATTTTTATGTTCCATTTAATTAAAGTATTCCATACAATCTGTTTACTGTTTATAATTCAATTAAAACGTCATTTTTACAATTGAAAAGATTAAAATATATTATTTATTATATATGTTACATATACTTTTTGGTACTTTCACATTCGTAATGAAAATTTGTTTCATAATCCATTGTATTCTTCACTTTATAATGACCAGGTTAAAATATGATATGGCCACTGGCATGTACAGTACCACTGAATAGCAGATACCTCTAAATAGCAGACAAAATTCTTGGTCCTGATGGTGTCTGCTATTCAGAGATTATACTGTAGTAAACATACTCAGCTTTAAAGATGTTTATGCATGTCAAAGTTTTAGACTTCAAATTATGATATTTAAAGAAATTAAACTAATATGCTTTAATTAGAATAATAAATAAAAATGCTGATTGAAGAAAGGATGATGAGGTGATAAATCGAAAGGACGATTGAAAAACACATGTGATGAATAGAAATCACATGATATGTTACATGCCAGATGATTTCTCCTTACTTGCCTGATCTAGAACAAAGCAAAAGAAGTTGTAACAAGCCATTGAGCTTTTGAGTTCTTCTCCTGAGGATGACAGATGTAAAAACTATTGAAACTATTAGTGTAAAACTTTTAAATGTTTTCATTTTGGTTTTATTAAATTCATTGATAAATAGA
This sequence comes from Centruroides sculpturatus, assembly GCF_000671375.1. Classification (NCBI taxonomy): domain Eukaryota; kingdom Metazoa; phylum Arthropoda; class Arachnida; order Scorpiones; family Buthidae; genus Centruroides; species Centruroides sculpturatus. The sequence continues at coordinate 415,605 of NW_019384923.1, read as the reverse complement.
CTTGTCTATTATTTATATTTTTTTTGATGTTGAATGCCACAAAGTTTTTAAGTATTTCATTTATATTAAACTTTTTATAGTGTTAATAATGAGATATATTTTGTAACATATTTATATAATTCATATAACATACAGCATGATGTAATAGAAAAATAATTATAAAAAAAATCAATAGATGCACTAATAACACTTTGCTGAGTTGCTTATAACTGCAAACTTTGTGATATAAACAGAATATTTAAATACACTATGGACATGAATATCTTGACATTAACTGATTTTTGTAGAGAGATATTAACCAGATAAAATTTATCATTTATTTTTTGGTGGTCAGTTGGGGATAAAAATTTGTGACAATAACAGCAGTGTGAAATTAAGTGGATTTGACTGTATCTTTATTAAGAAAACAATTTCTTAATATATACATAATTGTCATATTAAATAGTTTAACATTAAACTATGCAATATCTAAGATTTTTTAATAAGATCAATTACTAATGGACGAATACATTAATAGCATTTACTATGGGAAATAAACAATGAATTAAATGTGCTTTTTAAGTATACACATAATAAACCATCACACACTAAAATAGTCTAAATATATAAAATTACATGTAACTGACTGGGTGACTGATTGATTCATCATTGCCCAGAGCAAACCGCTGAACCTAAAGAGGAGAAATTTGGTACACAGTTAAGGTATGTCATGAAAATGCACTCTAAGAAGGGATTTTTGGAAATTCCTCCATGTGGGAGAGGGAAAGGATTAAGGCTTAACCTGAAGAACGGCTTCTACTGTATTATTTTAGATGCAATTTTTTTGTTTTTATAGTAACAACTAATGATTGAGAATCTTAGTGAAGTACTGAGGGAGGGTTATTTCTATCAAATCACAAATTCTGCACAGGTGAAGCCATAGGTAACAGCTAGTTTGAGATATATTACTCTCAGGATTCTGAAATTTATGGAAAATTTAAACAAGTATGAATACAAATTATATAAATGTATCCATATACATGAGGAGTCCAATATTAAAGGTACAGGCCAAAATTACACTAACATTTATAATTAAAAAACATTTATCCCAGCGTGACACTACTTTAAACATTCCGTCACACTGGGATAAATGTTGAGAAATAAACAAAAGTATATAGTTTTTGTGGAATGTATTAATTATGTTTTTTAATTATAAAAGTTAGTGTAATTTTGTCCTGTACCTTTAATATCGGACTCCCCTCGTATAATTTGTATCCATAGTGTTCAAAATTATAATTTATATCAATATAAATTTTATAAATTCAAACACTAGAAATTTGATTCAGAAATAAAATAGGGATAATAGTAGAATATTTTGTTTATTCACAACAAATATTTTAAAAAATTACAAAAGATTCTGTCTTCAAAACATTTGAGTTTTCTGTTTCATCATTATTCTAATAAATAATAATGCCAAATTTGGGAATTGGGAATTTCTGATAGCACTTAAAATCATATTAAAAGTACCAGAACAGTAAATTCTTGATAGATTTCCATGATTAAAGTACTTACTAGAATTATTTTTGGTTCTTTATAATGTTTTGTTTTATGCTTTCTGGAAAGTTTATACATTTCTGTAAAATAAAAAAAAACTGAAATTTTTGGTTTTAAAAAGACTTCAAATAGTATTTATTGGGTTGTTCAGAAAGTAATTTCATTTTTTTCCGTGGAAAAAAAACAATATTTTTATAATAAATAAATATTTTATTGAATTATTTATTGACCATTTTGGTCAAATACCTGTTGTCATCATTTCTGGTAGTAGCACGATTTCACGTTCATAAAAGTTTTGATCGTTGCTTACAAAAAACTGATGATTCAAGTGATTTTTGACATTCTCATTTCAAGTAAATGTCTTACAGTTAAAAAAAAATTGTACAGACCGGAACAAGTAATAATCTGAGTGTGCTTGATCTGGCGAATATGGATGGTGTGATAGCACATCCCATCTAAGTTATAACAGTTTCTGACAAGTTACCAAACTTGTGTGACATTATCGTGGTAAAACACTACACCTGTTTTATTGATCAATTCTGGCCACCTTTTCTATTTAATGATATTACTCAATTTGTTTGCTCGATGGCAATACACTTTCGAATCAATTGTTAAATTGTCTGGTAAAAGCTCCCAAAAAAAAAATTCCTTAAAATCCCACCAAAGATAGCATCTCTCCTTAAGAACATGTGGAACTTATATATCGAGCTTTGAAATGAAACCAATTTGTTTCAAGTAATCATAAACGGTTCAATTTGACAAATTTAATCTCTTAGTGATTTCACATGTTATTATTCGGCAGTTTGCTTCAATCAGTACCTTTTATTTTGTTTTCATTGCTTCAACTGGCCATTCAGAACTTGGTGCATCTTCAATATTGAAATTGCCAGAACGATATTTTGTAAACCAGTTTTGGGACTGTCGTTCTGTCATTACATCTTCTCCATACACGTCACACAATTTTTTTCTTTCTCTTGAACACCATTTTTACCTTTTTAGTAATAAAAGAGCAAAATATGCCGAAAATGCTGCTTTCGATCTTCCGTATTTGATGGGACACAAAAAATAAACAATTGCACAAAATCAAACAAAATTTTTTACAAATAAGCCTTAAAATGCTAGCTGTCAAAATATATAATGATAATACGGTTTAGAATGAAAATATGACTAATCAGTCTAGTGGTAAAAAAAAAGAATATTACTTTCCAAACAACCTAATATATTATATTTTTGCAGTTTTGATTTAAAAAACGGTTTTCAACTTTTTTGGTGTTTTCATTTTTCTGTATATACTAAAGAAGTTCGAAAAAGTTAATGAAAAATAGATGTTAATCAAATATGTAATATCTGGAGAATACAATAAACAGATGAATTTTTCAGTCAAACTCCTTTTTAATGTTTGCTACTTTAACTGATTATAACAATACAGAATAGTCCAAATGTTTATTAAAAAAAATTAAAAATTATTTATTTTTAAATAAATAATTTATTTAACATTAAACTTGTCTGAAAAAGTTTAATATTAAATAACAACAACATATGTCTATATAAGAACAATTTTAAAATATTTAAATATTGATTTAATTTTTTTTCTTTCAGGAAAAGTCATAACAATCCATTAGGGAAAAAGGCAGATATTGAGGTGTCTCAAACATGTACATGGATTCAAACCCATCTAATGGAAGATCCAAATGTTTCACTCCCAAAACAAGAAGTATATGAGGAGTATAAGTATGTATTTTACTTCAATTTTTTTATAAAACAATTTAAAATATTTGTGTTTTAATATTAACCATAGTTTAGTATTAATCATTTTAGTTTTAACCATATTTTGAAGAGCAGAATAATTAAAAAGCAGATGCTTGGAAAATTAATTATCAGTTCTTTAAATTATCTTTGACTTTCAAATTTTCTTATTTTATAATAAAAATTTACTGAAAAAGTCAGTTTTTCAGGAATTAACACAATTAATGTTTGCTACTTAATTTAACTCAGTTTTTAAATTGATATATTATTTCAGTCTTATTGATACAATGGGAGTCTCAAAATATATTCTAATTGTTTTTATAAAAGTCAGTACTAATAAAAGTAGATTTTACATTTAGAACTTCAAATTAAAATATGCAAGAACTTTTTTCATATCACTATTTTTAATACAGGAATATTCTATTATATTGAGAACATACTGTATAAGAAAATACCTCCCTTGATAAAGAATATGCTTTTATTGTAGTTAACTTAAAATGTAAATATAAAATTGTGTGTGTATACAGTTTTAGAATTGAGTTATGAATGCAGTTTCTTTATTCACATGATATTCCTATTATTTGATATATGTAGGAAAATTATTAATTGTGAATTAGAGTTGTGCAGATTAATTGAACTAAATGTATATATTCATAAGTTCAATTCATTATTTTTTTCATAGTAAATAATATTTGAACAAATATTTTAATGTCTTATATATCTAAAATATTTTTAATAATTTTGAATTCAGTGTTTTTTTGTTTTTTTATCATTGTTCAACGAATTTGCTTAATTTAGATATTTGAACACACTGAGTTTCCAGGCTGTTCTAATGCATTAATTAAATGTTGAAATGCATTCTTCAAGAATTTTTTGAATTATGATATGATGTCATTACCATTCGGAGAGTTTTTTCATTTTTGAAACATTATTCTTGGTGTAAAACTCTAAATATTGTTGAGAAATAACATTTATTAAATTGTATAGTAGGACCATAAAGAAAATGCACTCAAAAACATTTCTTCAAATCAAGTTTCCAGTTTTTCCTTTATTTAATTTTGATTCTTCTGAAAATAATATACAGTGGTACCTCAGGATACGAACGCCCCAGCATATGAAATTTTCAGGATACGACATGAAATTTGAACATATTTTTGCTCCACGATACGAACAAAAACTCACCATACATTACATTAGTTCACAGCGCCATTTTTTATTCACTTCTGTTAATTGGTCTCAGTCCACGTGTTTGCTTTGTCGTGGAAGGATCTCGCTTGATAAAGGAAATCTTGAGGTATTATCAGAAAGTAACTGATTTTATTGAAAAGAAACATCCCAAAAAGGTTCACACTAGCTGTATTGCTGCTCAGAGTAATGACATTTGCCTAAGTCATTTTAGAAACATTTTAAAAAGTAGGCAAAGCCAAACCTCTTTGGATAGATATTTTACCAAGCGACCTCTATCCAGTGAAAGTGATGGTGGAAGTGAAGGAAAGAAAGCAAAAAGCAGTGAATAAAAAATTTTAAAAAATATATAAAACAGAAAAGATAAAAAAAT
>NW_019384923.1:375579-410523 GCF_000671375.1 Centruroides sculpturatus | reverse complement strand
GCCCACCAGTGGCCGAGTGGTCTTCGTACCCTAAACACTGGGAGTTCGGTCGTGGGTTCGCGCCGCGATCGGACAGGCTGGCTGCTTGGAGTTTTCCGGGTTTTCTCCTTGCCAATAACGACTAAATAGGAGGCCAGTTCCCCATAAAAGTCCTCCCGGAAGGCATTAGTTCCCCTCGCGTAATATCGCGCCCCAGAGAAGGCAACGGGAAACCACTCTGGGTAGTAACTTTCCCTAGTATACACCTTGGCGGATTACAAACCTACGCCAGGTGTCGCCGACGTCAGGAATCTGATATGGCACCGAGAAGAAGAAGAATTTTTTAAAGGAAATATTTAAATTCTTTCTAACAGATACTGATTTAACATAATACTTTGCCCAAGGCAAGAATAATTGCTTCTTTATTAGTGTCAATAAAAGTCTAAGCTGGAACTTTTCCAGGATATGAAAACATTATATACACCTTACATTTCTAGCATAAAAATTTTAATGAAACAAATGTTCTTGATTCACATGATAAAGCCTTCCTCAGCAAGTCAAAAACATTTATTTCATTAAAATTTTTGTACTGGAAACATGCAATATTTTCATATTCTTTTTTAGTTTTCATCTATATTATTATGTAATAAATATAATATGAAAATGAAATTATGTTTGTATGAATAATTTTTAAAAAAAGTAAAATATTGTTTCATAAAAGTTTAGTTTGATGCGATTAATCTGTACAAGACAACACATATCAAATTATTTCAATTAGATTATCTGAGAAAGCCGTATATTTAAAATATAACAAACTATTTTCATTCTCTTCAGTAAAGAAATTCCAAATGTTTAAAAAGTTTGGTGTTTTCTACAATTATTTGAAATATAAAATAGGCATTAATAACCATTGCTAAAATTGTTATGGATATATTATATTGGAAAATTATATAAAACTGTTTTCATTCATTTAAGTTATGAACTTATTAAATACTTACAAATTTATTTCTAAAAGTATTAAATCCAAATATTTTTAAAGTATTTATTAATTTCCAAAAATAACAGTTTTAATAAAAATATATATATAAATTGAAACCATAAATTTTTAAATATTTAAGATATTCTAGAAGTACTCATAACTTATATTATGTAAAAATTGCAGTATGTTTATTATTAGGATATATTAAGTTAAAAAAGTATGCTTTTACTAATCCGTTTAATTTCACAATAATGGTCTAAATTTTGAAATTAAAATACAATATTATTTAACTATAAATTATATTAACACTTTCAGGATTGATGTTTTTTAGGTGACATGTGGACTGACCTTCACTTTTTTCAAATCACACACATTTGAAAACAAATAGCTATATAGTTTTTATTATTAGTCTATGTTAAAGATAGTTTTTCCCATTTAAGTTGACATAAATAAGTAAAGATTTGGTGATATAGGTTGGATTATAGATAACTTGAGTTTAATGTAAACAAATGAAAAAATCAATTTTTTTCTACTTTGTTTTTGTTTATAATTGATATTTCAATGAATATGATGAAATTTCTAACAAACATTTAAAATCAAGAAATGTTAATCTTCAGTTTATTAAGCTGAAGACAGTTTTCAAATAAATTATTATTAGTTTTTAATTTTTAATATTAATTCCTCAGAAACGTTTTTGCAATGATATAAGACCCAGAAGTGGGCATATTTCAACTTTACCTGATGCAAGATATATCATCAGGACTCAAGAATTTTATTCAATTGTTAAGGCCTGATAGATCTAAGTATATTAGAGATATTACAGATTTTTCTGAACATATTTGATTTTTAATAATTGTATTATAGTAGATTTATCATATTAAGTATAATTATTCAATAGATATCCAAGTTTACAGTTCAGTTTTATTCAATTTGCATAGTAGTTCGTTCAATGTAGCCTTTTATTCTTGCATAAAATAATTATTCGAATTATTGAAATTTTGGAACATTTAAAATTTTTTAGAATTATAATTAATTTTATATATCTATCCACAAAAATGAAATTATTTTTGTTTTGGAATAAAAAGAAATAAAAATTCTCATTATTCTTTAATACAGTAGTTTAAATATCTTTAATAATATTGAAATCTATTTTATGACTCCCTTCTTTTGTGATTAATATAAACTTGATGTTTATATAAAATCATATAAAATTGTATGATTTATAAATTGCTACATATTTTTTGTTTTTCTTACCATCTAAAAATGATAAGCAGTTTAAACTTTTTAAACTGCTTATCATTTTTAATAGAAATGGAAAAAGTTTTTAAACTGAGATTCTATTTCCAGGAACAGACAATAGTTCACTTAATGATGGCTAACTAGAAACCAATTATGTTGTAAAAACAAAGATTTATTGTAATATTTCTTCAGATACTGTGTTGATCACTGACTCAAAGAAATGTTAAGTGGATTATTTAATAAACAAAAACAATTCTAAGGTTTTTTTACATATAAATTTCAAATTTTAATTTTTGAAATAAATGTAAGGATTCATTTTTATAAATACTTACATTAAAAAAATTTTATTATGCAGACCACAAGAGTAAAAGAATAACAATGATTATGTCATATCAAATTTACATCCATTAAACTGTTATTTTTACATTTGAATTAACATTCATTTTACTATACTGTAGATGAATACATATGATGATGATGAATATCAAGCAATTAGCATAATTCTTATAAAGTCTAAGGTTACAAAGAATATATTGTTACTAAATAATTCATTTTTTGTTTCTGTTACTTTTTAAATAATTTATATGAATTTTTCAAATTTTGTTTTTCATTTTTCTATAAATAAAATTTCAATGAGTTTTCTGAGTTTTTAAATTTTATTTTAATTATTAATTATTAAAATACAATAAAATAAATACTGAATTAAGAAAAGGGCTAAAATGTTATCAAAACTATTTAATCCTTGATAAATATATAGATTAATCTTATAGAAAGTAGTTTTATTTTCAGGCAAAATCAAATGGATTGTATCCTTTTTAAATTTTAAGAAATGGTATAATAATTGTACTTTTCTTTAACAGATTATAATATCAGACGCTTAATGTACTGGTATTAAAAAACAATTAATTGCATGATATAACCTATTTTTATTATATGTTATATTTTAAATTTTAAGTTTTAATATTACTACAATATAATCTTAAATATTTTTCAGAGTTTATGAAAAAAACAAAAAGAAAATTAATGGCCTTATATATTATTTTTGATATCATGGTAAAAATATTGGGAGAATAATCAGAAAATTATTCCTTATTTTCTAAAAAATCTAATTATATACATTTCAGTTCTAATTTGCATAAATTTTTTAATTTAAATCCTAATTATCATAAATTATATATTTGATTATTAATTAGCTTTTTTTTTTGGTTCAATAATCTTAAAACATTATATTATTGAACAAAGCATTGTGTTTAATTTAAAAATAACAGGGATATTAACTATTAGTTTGTGAGAAATCTGATAAGAAATAGGAAATTAATTTCTTTATGTTGATTGATATGTAAATTATTTTTTTTATCTTGTTATTCATTATTTATTATTAACTAATACCTAATTAAAAAATATTTATTGATAAATATTTTAATTAGTAGTTTGTAGTTTAGTTTCCTTACAACTTATTTCATGCAGGGGCAGATCTACATAGGGACTAATAGAGCTTAAGCCCTGGGCCCCCAAATATCAAGAGCCCACAAAAATTGAATTATTATCATAAATTTTTAATACTTTTTCATTAACAATGAGTACGTCAATATAAAGTTTGTCATTTAACACCATTTCATAAATAAATATATTTCAACTCTGATTTTGATGTTATTAAAAATGAATTTTAAACTCCAATTTAAAGATTCTTAAGATAACAAAAATGAGGCACTATTGGACTTCAATAAGCCCTAGGTCCTGAAAAACCTAGATCTGCCCCTGATATCGTGTGACAATATTTGTAACTATTTTTTTCATTGATTGTATTATTAAATAAATTGTTAGAAATTTATTCTTACATTATTTTAGAAGTTTGTGATGTTATTTTATATTAGAAATAGCATTAACAAAAATAAATAAATATTTTAAAAATTCTGCATGAAAATCATTACTACTCTGCAAAGAATAGTTTGTAGTTTGTTATGTTTGCAATATTATACAATTATTTGATTTTTTGATTTATAAACTGTTATTCCAATTTGAACATTGATATACGAATACATAATTGTAAATGGTCTGAAATAGGATGAAAACATTCTTGTTATGCTAATAATAAATTCAGTCTCCAGAAATAAGCAATTTTATTTCTAATAGTTCATATCAGTGTATATGACTTTGAGATATATTATATAATAGAAATTCAATTGCAAACATTTGTTGATATATAGATTTTCAAATGCTTCAAATGCAATGATTAGTTTATTTGTTCTAATATATAAAAAGTACTAAAATGTAAAACAAAAAGTTTTTGAAAACATTCAACTAAGTACTCAAAATATAAATATTGTCTGTTCAATTGGTTGGGATAATGCATATTATTACATAAATTTGTCACCATTATTTAGAAACTTTTATTGTAAAACTAAAGTAATGTCTTTTATAAATTTTTCTGTTCGATGGAGATTATTAATAAAATTGAAGACAAAGTCTGCCCAAAAGGGACCATCATTTATTTCTTGTGTTCCAGACTATACAGATTCATGGTGACCGACCATCCTTTATAAGCTATATGCCGCCAGAATTTTAAAAAGTCCTTTAAAAAAACAAATATAGCCAATATATCCAATTTTATAATTTTAATTGGATATATTTGTGTTTTTTAAAGGACTTTTTTAAATTCTGTCTTAAATAAAGTCACTATGAATGTGTTTAGTCTGGAACACTGGAAATAAACGGTGGTTCCTTTTGGACAGACTGTCTTTAATTTTATAAAGTAATGTCATTAAGTTGACATAAAAATGTGCTCCATTTCAACTATCCAAACAACATATTATATATACTAATTATTATAATAATAATTATGTAATTTTACATATGAAAATTACATAATTATTTTTAATTTCTAGATAATGTTTTTTTTCTATTTTAAATTAATAGGTAATTGAATTTCAGATGTTTAGTTATGTTTTTTTTATTATAAAACATATTTATGTAAAATGCTGTTACAAATTCTACATATGTAGCAAACATCACATATCTGACAACTTTTTATTTATACAATTATCATTTCTTCAAAAGAAAGAATAGAATTTATTTTAAATATAACATTTGATAAATTGTGTGTGCATGTGTGTAAATTTAAAATACAGTAGAGCATCGATTACCTGACTCAATTGGGGACTCAGGTTGGTCAGATAACTGAAAAAATCGGATAACCAAAAAGAATGAAAAAAATACATTATTAGTATAGTATATTAGTATATTGCTATTAACCTATTTCGTGTTGAATTTTCATCAATGTTAAGCCTAACAAATTTTTTTAAAAATAATAATCATCGCTATTCTATCATTAAAAATTATTTTTAAATTATTTTATTGTTCACAAAACAAACAACCAATCATAATTAGAAAATTAGTTATTGTTTAAATACTGGCCTCCCTTTCATGGTCAAGCCAGTGTTGCCAGCTAAAACACGCAAAAATTTAACAAAAATAGTATCAAAGTAGCCAAGACATGGCCAAATATTGTAGCGCCACATCACTAGCGGACATTTGAAATCTGCCGATTAGAACGGTCGGTTAACCGATGTGACGGTTAATCGGGGGTCGGATAATCAATGCTCTACTGTACTTGTTAAAATGGAAAAATTGTTACAGAAAAAATTGTAATTTTAATAATAAGTTTTTAACTAGATAATAAATTATAAGTATATATTAAAATATGAATTCTAAATAGAAATTTTTACTATTATTGTCTTAAATTTGTTTTTTTAAAACAAAATACTAAAGATAGTTTTGAATTTTATCTAGATCATTTTGTAATGCCAATAATTTGGAACCATTGTGTGCTGCTGATTTTGGTAAAGTTATGAAACAAGTGTTTCCTTCTGTTAAACCACGAAGATTGGGTACAAGGGGAAATTCACGGTAAATAATACATTTTATTTATAATAACAATAATATAATTTTAATTAAACAATATCTTCAGAATATTAATACATTTAAAAATGGAAATGTACCATTTTACATTTTATTTTTTTGATGAATTGAAATACAGGAAATTCCATAATTCTGAATTATTTGTATGACAAAGTTCTCTCTATAATGAACAACTGATAATCCCCAGCAAATGTAGTTTACAAGCATATGATGTTTACCATACAGGGTTATGTCATATAACAAACAAATTTCAAAATATGCTGGAGTTTGAAATAAAAGGAATTTTACTACTATTTTATTTCAAACTCCAGCCATTCCTGTTGCAGCAGACTATATCAGAAAGTCGTTTGAGAAGCAGTTGAGGACACTAGCTTTAACTATGACATTACTCTATCTTCAATAATTAAAGATGGTTTTGAATGGGCACAGGGCAGAGTTACCAGATCCTGCAATTCCTTTCCATTTGGGTTACCTTTGAAGAAAAATTGTGGCTATTTCTATGCCAATGTTGCAGCATTTGTTCCGTATTAAAAATATTTATTTCTGACTTTTTATTTCCTAGCTACAGATTTATGACATTGAAAGCTAATGTTTAATGGTTAAAAGTTTTAGGCTTATTCTACCTTTGAAAGAAAATTTCCAAGTTTTTTTTTCAAGTTTTTGATAAGCTTTTTTGTGAACTCTGACTGATTTATGGCAACACTTCTATGAATTATAACAGATAGTGCCATTATAAACAGTTTACAATGGAAGCACAAAGGAATAAAATGTCATACATTTTTAGTTTTGCCCATGCTTTATTAAATAAATTTACAAGTATAAAATGAATTTAGAAATAGTCATAACTGATCATTTGTTATTATTCTCTATACTGTATATAGAATTCTTCTTTTATATCAAATACTCAAAATATTGGTTCCCTCAAATTTATTTATTAAAAAATTTGTAAATATAAATGAAAGAACACTAATTTTAGCAGCAAATTGTATTTGGCAAATAATAATAAAAAGGGAACTAATAATGAAAATTTTAATATATTATTATTTTTCTGATTTTATATATAGGAACTTCAAAGATATTTGACTCAAGAAATAAATTTTTTATATTCTATGAGGGCTGTTCAGAAAGTACGTGGCCTCAAATAGAACAACAAACAAAATAATGTTAAAACTTTTTTATTTTTCAATGTAGTCTCCTTTGTTAGCAATGCACTTATTCCAGCGATGTTCTAGCTTTTTTGATGCCATTACAATAGGTCGATTTGTCAAGGTGTGCAAAATACTCGTTTACTTCAGAGATGACTTTGTCATTTGAGTGGAATCTCTTTCCAACCAAGAATTATTTTAAATTTGGAAAAAGGTGGAAGTCACTGGGGGCCAAATCAGGTGAGTACGGTGAATGTGGAACTAATTGGAAGCTAAGTTCATTTATTTTTTGTTCAGTGATTCTGGCATTATCGTGGTGAAACAGAACCTTCTTCTTCAAGTGTGGCCTCTTCGATTTTTTTCTTCAGTTTTTCCAAAAGTATACAGTAATAGACAGCATTGATGGTCTTTCCTCTTTCTAGGTAGTCAATAAAGATGATTCCTTTAGCATCCCAAAAAACTGAGGCCATCACTTTCCCCACTGATGGAACTGTTTTTGCCTTCTTTGGTGGTGGTGAACTGGGGTGTTTCCATTGCTTCGACTGTTCTTTTGTTTCAGGAGTGTAGTAATGGATCCACATTTCGTCAGTAGTCACAAACCGACGCAAGAAATCCCATGGGTTTTTCTTGTAGAAGTCCAAACACTTCTTTGACATCAAAGTGCGAACACGTTTTTGCTCAGCGGTCAGCAGATGTGGCACCCAACTTGCTGAGACCTTCGTCATATCCAAATTTTCGGTTAGATGTGGTGCACTCGGTCGACAGAGATGCCTGTTGTCTCAGCTATCTCACGCGTTTTCAAACGGCGATCTGCTAACACCAAATCGTAAACTTTGTCGATATTTTTTTCAATGACAGCAGTTGACGGCCGTCCGCTGCGAGGGTCATGTTTCACACTCTCTCTGCCAGATTTAAAAAGGGCTGTCCATTTTTTCACAGTGGTTTACGAAGGAGCAGACTCTCCCAAAACTTCATCCATGTCAGCTTTGATTTGAGATGCGGTCAACCCTTTTTTCATCAGGTATTTTATGACCGCACGAGTCTCCGTCTTCTCCATTTTTGACAAAGCATGTGCACATTGACTATCTGCTAAGCTGTCGTGGCAAAACTTTACGACAAATCAAGCGGAAATTGGTATCGTATCTTTAGCAAGGATGGCTGAATTATTCCCGCCAAAAATTAAATTGATCACAGCGCCGCATATAGGCAAGGCCGCGAACTTTTCGAACAGCCCTCGTATAAACTATAAGTGGATTTATTAAATTTAGATATATAGTGCAGTCAAGAGGAGGAGTTGGGTATTTTTTCCTAGGCTTAGAGAAGACTTAAGGGTCCATAGTGATTTCCTACCATATAATATTATTTCTATTAACACAGAATAAAATCTTTAAGCTACTTTTTTTTAAGAAAGAAAAATTTAACATATTTTATTTATTGAAAAAATATGGGGAGCAAAAGGTATACATTCCAACCTTAAGCCTGTATATAAATGAAATGAAGTTTGCAATCAGTAATGGTGTGATTAAATTTAAAATATACATATATATACATTGAATTTTATTTCTAAAACTTTTTGTTATCTGTTTAAATTTACCCTATCTAAAAAATCTTAACTATCGGGGGTGTTTCTGAATTTTACGTTATTGTTCTCTTCAAAATTTGCTTCTTATATAATAATCAAAAGTTAAGATAAATTAATGGATTTCTTGTCAGTTTATCTTCTGTTCTTAGTTTTTAATGACTTTTTATTGTTGTTTACATTGTTAGACTTTTTTATTGATGATGATTTAAGATTCTTTTGTTTTATTTACTAATTTATCCACTGTAGACTCCAAGCTTATTGATGCCTTATATTACTTTCTACTTATTACTTTTGAGCAAATAATAAAGATAGTTTGAGAATATCCATAAATAAATATTTGTACATTAGATTGAAGGTTTAATATATATATATAGTAAACCTTCAATCTAATGTACAAATTTTTGCTCTAAAGGAAAAATTTAGAATCTCTTTTTTTAATTTATGAATAGAGCATGCTAAAACATTGGATCAGTAAGTTAGCATTAGTGGTAAAAACTCTTTTAGTTACATTGTATTATTTTTGACATGTTTAATTAAGTTCAGTTTCTGCAATTATTTTTATATCTTTAACAAATGTTTTAGTGGCATATATAAATTACTCAACATACAGTACATTATAATATTTTATTCATATTGTTATGCATTAAAACAGCATTAAATTATATTTTAAAAACATACATTGACAAAAATCCTAAATCAAATTATTATTAACAATAGCAAGCACATTTCCTTCAATTAGTTTATTAAACCTATGCTATTTCTCAAAAAAAAAAAAAAAAAAAAAGCAATCAACAAATATGCCTATGATTGATATTTTACACATGCTTTTCATGAATGATTTATTAAATTCATTAAAACTTTATTTGATACTTCTGGAACTATCTTGATACAAAAAGAATAAATTTCATTTTAAGTGACTTGTGATAGAATACTAATGGAAAGCTGTCATATCATTCCTAATTAACATAGAAATCTACTTATATAAGCCATTGATCCCACTGTTTGTATATCTGTCATCTGTCATGGAATGCCTAGAACACATCCCTAGCAATGATTTTCAGCTATTATTTAAATTAATAGTATAATTTATTTATTAACAGTATATATTATTATTTTTATTTGTAATANCAAATCTACTTATATAAGCCATTGATCCCACTGTTTGTATATCTGTCATCTGTCATGGAATGCCTAGAACACATCCCTAGCAATGATTTTCAGCTATTATTTAAATTAATAGTATAATTTATTTATTAACAGTATATATTATTATTTTTATTTGCAATAGGAATTTATTATTTATATAAATTTTATTATTTATACCACGGAATGACACTGCTGCTGCTAGAACACCCACTAGGGACGTTCCAGGCTACGTGCAACACCAGGGACGTTCTAGTCATTATATGGTTATAGATCAAAAGTGTGGTTCGAAATGTTTGAACAGATAATTAAAATTGAATGTTGGTTTATGGAGTTTGAATTCAAATCCTTCTTTCAGTTTGATTTCTTTTGGATTTTAGAAATAATTAATTAAGGTAGCTAATATATCTACTTTCGCAGAAAATTCTTAGATTAATATGAAAATTAATGATTTTAACTATTACTTGACAAAAATTTGTTTCTATCATAAATCATTTAATCTAGATTATTTCTGTGTTATTTCTTCCAAATATTAAAAATGCATTATTAAAATTTCTGAAATCATTTAAAACATTTTAAGTGTTATCAATATAAAAAACTGAAATAATCCACTTTTGAATGTCAAAATATCTAAAATCTGGCCTCAAAATGAAGAAAGAAAATAAGTTAGCCTTCTTTTTGTATTTTTATTTTTAACCCACATGAAAGTAGGCAATAGGAAAAAAAAAGTTCATACTTGCCACCATAATCAAACTATTATGAGAAAATGCTAAATTTAGGAACAAAATAATTTTTATTTAGAAATGTTCTCAGATTCGTTCTAAAGCCCTTAGAAAATTTTTCAGCTGATAATGTTCTTTTAAAACATTTCTGAATAAAAATTTGTTTTTGTTTCTGAATTTAGCAGTTTTCCTAATAATTTCAAAAAGTAGGCAATTTGTGAATTTTAAATATTTGCACTGAAACAAGTAAACAAGTTTTCTATAATATCCAAAATTATTAGCTTTTCTTCAAGATTAGAAAAATATACAACTCTACCTCAAAATTGGATAACTATTTGCAAATTTATGTTTTAACATTAAGTAAATATTTATCTTTTATCATTATTAATTTTGGAATTATAGACTAGTTTTTAATTCTAAAATAAAGTAATACCCTGAGTTATNTTGGAATTATAGACTAGTTTTTAATTCTAAAATAAAGTAATTTATTTTAGAAATTAAGATAGTTTTATGATTGAAATATTTTTCTTCTAATAAATGCATGTATTATATTTTATTTCATTGTTTTGCAAATTTATAATGCAGATTTACAAATTGAATTAAAAATAATAATCACAATAAAATTTTCAATATTATCATGTGTTGTTTTATAGATATTAGATGTTTATTTTCTCTATATTGAAATATTTTATTTTATTATACTAGAAATATATTATTGTCATCATTATGAACTTTATTTTTTATGCTTAATTATAATTATGTTATGTAAAAAGTTTTGAAATTATTTTTTATAAAATAAAATGTTTTTCAAACAAATAAATTTTAAAATTTTATTAATTATAAATAATGAACTTTGCAGATATTGCTATAGTGGTCTTAGCAAAAATCTAGTGGTAAAATCACATACTCTTCCAAATCTTTGTTCTAACAAAGAAACTTGTGATGTAAGTACATGCTGTTTCATATTAATTATTAACTATCTGTTATATATAAAAATTTTGCTACAGGTTTATATTTTTATTTAGAAATAAAATTGTTTTTATTTATTGATATTCAGAATATTTTATGAAATGATGATTTACTATTAGTTATCTATCATTTTTGATTTGAGATTGAAGAAAGGAGCTCTGTTAGAATAAATATTACTCATTGAAACTTTTTAGACTATTTATTAAATATCAATTACTATTTTAAGTTTTTTTTTCCTGTCTTTCTTTCTTCCTTTAAGAAATTTACAAAAGTCTGTAGCAAACTTTTTTATAAATTTCTAATCCATGTTTTAAAGATAATTAAAATGAAAAATGTGAAGATATCCAACAGACAATCAGATATGTTAATTATACTTGGTATTTTTAGCTGTAAAAATTTTGATGTTTGCAATAGCATTTGTAATTTATTAAAATTTATATTTGAACCAAACTAAATTCTTTGATAATTAAAAATTCAGTTGGGTAGTTAAATTAATTTATGAGCAGTAATATATATTATCTTTAAAAACTTCAGATTATTCTAGGTCAAAAAATATTTGTTTATTTAACTCAAGAAAGAAAAATAAATAGAATAAAACTTTATAAAGTGAAATATATTTACATAGCAGAACAAATTTTAAAATGCTAATAAAGTTTATATTAAATATCAGAAATATTCTTCTTTACATTGAATGTAATTTTCTGTTGTTTACTAAAGTAAATTCTCATAATAATTTCATGATTGTTCAGAGTCAACAAACAACTTGGTTTATTGAAATCTCCACTTTGAATATTGATCTTTAGCATAATGATAGGTACAATCTTTTCATGACTTTCTTTTGAAATATTTTTAGAGAATATTTGATAACCAACCAAGATTGCATTTCAAGGTGAATAACAGATGCCTGGAAATAATCCACACAAGTTTGTGTAGCATAGTTTTACTGCAGAAAAAGAAAACTTTATGAACTAAGTAGTCATTTGAAAATCTGCACATTATCTTTTATTTTTGTAATTCTACAAATCCACATCATCAAATGTGATCGACTTGACTACATTTGATGACGTGCACATTTAAATGTGCAGTGCAAATTTCTGAACAGGAACTTTGGTTTAATTTTTCAGGCAGTACTTTATGTGACTGATCAACAGATTGTTTTGTTTATTTTTTCTTCCACCACTTTTCATAAACATCTGTCTTGAGAAATGCCCAAAATTCCTCAGTTGGTGTAATTTCTGGTACAATTGCAGGATTATCCTTCTTTTTGATGAAAGAGATATTCTCTTGTCAGAGGTAATCCAGTATTGTTTTGATGTAGTGGGAACTTGTGTGATATGACCAGAAGACATATTCTGCTCGACAATATGTCTTCTGGCCATATCACACAAGTTCTCATGATTTTTTTGAATGTATGAAATCAGGCAATGTCATATACATTCATTTAAATATCATTGGGCATTGATAGTGAAACTTAGTTTTTTGATTAGTGCTTGGCTCAATCTTTTCAGTCCCATTGCAATCCAAACCAAAATTTGCCCTCAAATTTCTTTTTCTTGGAAAACATATTGGCAGGTTTAGAGATCAGTGGTGCACTCAGGATTTAATATTGGAAGAGCAAAGTTAAATGAATAAAAAAGTTTTTAATTGAATTCAATAAAATTACTGCTTTTTGTGACTTCTAATTCATAGGTGGTATAGAAATAGAAAATGCAATACAATATAAATAAAAAATTAATTTTAGTTAGAAAAATATTTTTGAAAAATTTTCTAGGTTTTCTTTTTCCTTTTTTCTCTGGAAGGTGCCAAGGCCCCTCAAGCTCTTCTTGATCTGCAACTGACTAGTATGAAATCCACCATTATTATTACTTGTCAAATGCAAGAGGGTGAAGTAAGATTCATCATCCAAAATAAAGAACTTTTCAGAGAATATTTGCAATAACCTTTCTGCACTTTGTCTTTGCTAGTAATCTTTGCATGTACTGTATATTCTGTCCAGAATTATCTGCTTCTTTCAATATTTAATGTGTTTTTGTTTCAAAGCCTTGTGGAGCCAATTACATGAAATTTTCAGTTTTGGGGTAATAAGATTGAATTGAAACTTTGTCACCCTCTTCAAACATCCTCTCCAATTCTTTCATCTTGGCTTTCGCTAGAGTTTCTGCATTTCTGTCAGACTTTTCTTCTCTGTAATGATAATCCACTCTCAAAACATTAGAGAATACATTTTATAGCCTGTTTTGAAGTCCCTTCATTTGCTAAATGGTTTATAGTAAACTTTTCCTAATGTTTTATTTAATATGTAAAAAATTGTACACTCTTAGGCATAAAACAACGTCTTTTGTTGCCATTTTGAAAGAAGCAGAAAGTTGAATGCAGAAAAAGATTCTAGAATGTTCATGAGCAAAAGTGAATGTTCTTTAATGTTCAGAAGTGTTCCATGAGCTTTCAAATTATATCAAATGCAGCATACTTAACAATTATTGACTATTAGCTGGAGCCTGAGATACTTTGTATGGATTTTTTCCAGACACCATTTCTCTGTGTATATGAATTTTTTTATTCAGTTAATCAATTTAATTATGATTCCACTTTGCTGAAAAAGTTTAAGGGCTTAACTTTTTACATGAATATGCCAAATATACTCTTGTCAAGATATCTGTTATATAATATTACATATCTTAGATTGCTATTAAAAGGATTTTATCTATCATATAATATATAATATGTTAAATGTACTTGTCATCAGACAACAATGAACATGGTAACTTGTTTCGTAAAAGATAATAATGTAATATTCAATTATTTGAAATTGTTACATCTAGTTATTTGTATTAAAACTATATGGAAGTATGTGACCTTTAATATATATAATTAAAAACAGTGTTTTAATAAATACATGACATGATATAGAAATAATATATAATAATATGTAATGTGTAATTTAGCAATTTTCAAAATGTTGTCATCAAAAGTTGAACTCTCTAAAAAGTTTCAAAAATTTCAAAATTTAATAGGTATATCCAAACATTTTAAATAATATGTTAAATTATGTTTTTCAGATAAAATATAAAGATTCTTCTGATGATGATGTACATAATGCAGCCTGCCAGCTTGTATTAGAATGGGCAGAGAAATTGCTTGAAGAAAAATTTACAGCTATTAAAGATCTTGCATGGTATCTTGTTGATAATTTGTGTGTCGACAGTAGATCTGTTGCTGCATTCACACTCTTGTTTTTCAATAATGTTGATCATCAGAAAAAAGGTATTTTTATCATAAGTTTTATATAATTATAATTTTATTATCTAAACTGCAGTAAATACAGAGTGTAACAAAAGTTCCCTTATTCAATCTTTCAAATTTTTGTATTAATGATCTGCAACAAAATGTAAATGAACAAAACTCATGTACAAACCATAAGTTGTACTCAAATTTTAGAATAGATGCTCGAAGTATCCACTTTTCATCTGAAGGCAGATATCCACTCAATGATATTTATTCCTACTCACACATAATAAGTAATATTGTTGGCATGCTATTCTCTAAGTTTGCTGAAATGTTGCATTTCAGGTCATCCAAATTGCAAAAATTATTTACATGAACTCTATCTTTTAGATATCTCCATAAAAAGAAATCTGGCAAAGTTTTCTGGAGATTGACAAGTTCTTAGAAATGATGCAAAATAAATTCAGGTTCCACAAAACCTTTGAACAAGATCGTACAAAGTAGGCTTACTTAATGGTACAGCATTTGGAAAATTTTTCTTCCAAATTTTCAAACATCATTAGTAAGATTTTGTCAAAATAAGTCTTCCAAAAGTATAATTCTTTATTTTAAACTAAGCACCATACTCATATGGCCATGCTTTCTACTTTTCAGTGGAGGATACACAATTATTGCATTCATGTAGATTTGTTTAAAACACTTTTATGATTGTCACATATCTAAATAATAATGCTTTCTTTTGTTACTATTTCAACATGTCAGAAAATAATTTTCAAAATTTGAGTAAGGAAGCTTTTTGTGTACTGTTATTTTAGATTATATAATAAAATTATTTTATTTGCATTAATTTTTAATTAAGAAATGTTCAAATATAAAGTGTAGATAAAGTTTTTTAATTTCAAAAATACACTTGATTGTTACTGAATTATGTTACATTCATATTTTAATTACTGCTAACTGTCTTTTAGCTCAATGCTTTTTTATATACAGTAGAGCCTCGAAAACTTGGCACTCGATAACTCGGCCACACCCTGGCAGGGCAAAAAAATCCTCAGTTAATTAATTTTCATTATAGACAGCTATATGCCTCATAAAGTATTTTTCTGGGGTCTGTCTTATCAGGTAAATTACTGTACACAGTGTATTCATTAATTTTCATTTTCATATAGTAAAGGCACTATGCCTTCATAAAGGTTGTACTTTTCCTTTGTTTAAGGGTATTTGGGCAGTTTATTCTCTGTTGTATTCTCAAGTAAACAATACATACAAATACAGTACAGTATTTTCTAAGGAAACACTCATACTTAACCATTCCCGATAACCCGGCATTTTCACAAACTCGGCCACTCTTCGGTCCACATTAGGCCGAGTTTTTGAGGCTCTACTGTATTACATAAGTGCAGTAAAACTTCACTAATTCAGAATTTGCAATAATTTGGACCACTATTTTTTATTGTTTTCTTTTTATAATGAATTTGTTGGTTCTAATAAAGGCTTTAACAAGTATTACATTACTCTTTAGACAAATGTGTCAGTTAGAACAGAAAAAGCATTGCAAAGAAAAATTTAGTTTTTTTTTAATTCTAAATTAGTAAATATTGTGAATGACAAGAATGATATTATTACCACTACCAATACCAGCAATGCATTATAAAAGTTTACCAAACTACTAAAGTTGTTCATTAAAGTAAACAATAAAATTTGACTTTATTTAAAATTTATTTTTAGGGCCACACAACAAACATTTGAATAAATACTTTGCTAATTTGGACTTTCACTAATTCAGGATAGGCTTTCCCCAATTAGTTCAAATTAGTGAGGTTCTACTGTATTAACTTGTATTTAATTAAAGCATAGAATGCTTTTGATATTAATCTAAACATGATTTATATTTACTATTCTTTCAAGTTAGTTTTTCAGTGGTGACAAACACATTGTAATATTTTGTATCCTATTAGTTATAATTTAATCATTTTAACATAGATGTGGATATAGGATACAATCGGTTTGAAAATTTGACTCAATCTATGCTATGTCAGCGATAACTTTTACAACACTTAAACTTTAAAATTTTTATTTTTATAGTTTTTTATTTCATAAATGTGTGTGCACAAATTATTGCTGCAGTTTGTGAATTTTTTATAAGAATATGAGATTGGTGATTTAGTTTGAGAGATGCTAGTTTTAAATTATTGAAGTATTATTTGAATTTGTGATCTTTTGTGCAGTCTCAAAATTCAGAGTTCATGACTTTTTTTTACTGAAGAAACTGTGACAGGATGCACCTGTCTGAATCTGCTTCAAAACTGGCATGTGCCATACTGGAGAGCAATAATACAAAGTTTATTTACTGACAGATGGTATTCTGCCACTTACCAAAATACCTATGATTTTTTGAATACCAGACTTTCAAACCATTGGATTGGTCATATCAATATCAGGTAATGATTATCACCAGCATCTGTCATTTTCTATGCTCTCTCTTGACTTAACCTCATATGAAGTTTCATTTGGGGGTACATGAAGGATTCTGTATTTGTACCACCATTGCCAACTGCTCTGCCAGAACTGCAGACTTGCTTCAGTACTACTTTCATTCAAATTGAAAGAGACATGCAGCACTAGATGTGGGATGAAGTAGATTACAAGAGTTGATGTGAACAGAATCACCAAGGGGCACATGTCAAGAACTTATAAAAAAATTTAGTGAGTTTTCTAAATATTTACACACTATGTTCATATATTGAATACAAATCCCACAGCAATTTATTAAAACTGCTGTTGTAGATACTCTGTAATTAAGAATAAAATTAGTCATTTTAACAAAAATATTTTTAAAATAAATTTTGTTGAAGTAGCTAATTAAATTAAAATTCAGTTAAGCTATCAATAGTGAAATGATATAAAAGTAACTAAATATCATCAGTCAAGTATATATAGTTAAAATAAATTGTACTAATACCTATTGATAAGAAATCTATCTCATTTAACAATAATTTTTTTTTAATTAAGAAAGCAATCAAAATAACAATATAAAAGTAAATACAAAGTTCATGATTCTAAAGTCCTTTATTTTATACATTGAGTATACCTTGTCTACTTGGACTTTCTTTTTAACTAGGACTTCTTATATCAAAGAGATGGAACATACAGAAGAAGAGAGGCAACAGATCATATAAAAAAGTCTTTATTGTAACTTTAACTTAGCACAATAAACTTACAATAAAGACTTCTTAATACAATTTGTTACTTTGCTGGTTGTATGTATTCCCTCTCTGATATAACAAGTCCTAGTTAAAATTAATTTTAAAAAATTCTTAAATCCAGTGAAAAATGGAATATTTGTTAATGGAACAAATGTTTTCAACCATTTATTATGGCCATCTTTAGGTTCTAGAATGGAACATTATAAATGGAACCGAAAGCGAATTTGAAATTATAAGCATTTGCAAAATACAAATTTGCATAGTGAGTCACATGTGCAAAAGCATAAATATATTAAGTAAAATATAGAAAATAAGATTAAAACTTAAAAAATATTAAATACAAAATAAAATAATTAAATAAAAACAGTGAAATATACAAATATTGTGAGTAAAAACATAAATATAGCAAAAGGTGATAAAGAATACTATAAAACTTCAAATAATACCCTCTGAGCATGTGACACCATTGCAGAATCTTTACAGTTAATTGTGGTCCCTTTCTTGATAGCTTTATAAATTTCCAGACTTTCCAAATATTTAAGTCATGTCAGAGCCTTCCTTGTAGACCTTAGCAAACTTCGACCAGTAGTGGATAAGTGTGCATCACCTTCAATTTACTTTGTGAGAATTCTTAATCAATTTATTATGGTTAACCTCCAACAATTTCCACATGTAATTATTGGTCCTGATGCTTCCTCCAGAGACTACACAACCTTACTATGTAGGAACATGTTTACTTCACATTATGTGATTTTCAGTAGCTTTTTTCATCTGTCACGATTGAACCTTGCTTCTGTGAATTACATAACTTGCTCCTTTTCAACATAACTCATTCAGACAAATATCACTTTATAATCTTTGATTTAGCACACATCATTTGTCACTCTTTTTTCAGCTTTGAAGGCTCCACATATCTGCAATCTAGAAGTGTACCTATGGATAGCCCCACTTTAGTTACTCTATGTAAATGCAATGTGTGATTCTTAATGTAGAAAATGTATGATGTTTGGAGCAGGTAGTTCTTCCTGAATTCAAGAATCAAATCTTGCTTTATACCAGATACATGGATGGCATTTTAGTTATTTGGCCTTGCAAACCATCCATCTAAGAATTCCTAGACAACATTAATAACAAATCAAATGGCTTACTACTCTGCCTTGAACAATAAAGTGATTGGACAGCAATTCGAAAAATTTGTAGACCTATAAATTCCTACTGTTGTCTGTCTTTCCATAATCTTGAGAACAGAGTTAGATAGATGAAATCTGAGACCAGTATGGAAAACTTGGGATAGGAAGTCTCAATTAACTATATATGAACTTCTGATGCAAACTGGAAGTCACATTATTTCAATTCAGAAAGTTTCCCCTGTGAGGAATTAGATAGATGATGGTGTGACTCTGTTTCTAACAGGAAAAGTATGATGTACAGGAGCAAGACACTACTAATTTGAGGAGGAGAGCATATGTTTTAAATTAAATAAATTAAAAAAATATGATATCACAATGCCAGGCTGCAATTTTTAGATTTCACAATAAATAATTATTGCTCATTACCAGGTGCACATCCTTGATGTTCTTATTACCATATGTAACAGCTCTACCACTACCAACATTTATGGAAAAAGTTTTTACAAGCCATTATTCATTCCTCCATCTTCATGATCCTTTTTCTTATAAGCTAGCTGCTTTCAAGGCCTTGATTTAAAAAAGCCTATACCCATAATTTTAACTCTTGACTCAGGGACTTGGGAGCTATATCATATCTTCTGTGTAGCCATAGCATATGGTTCCCAGCAGAAGTTTATTAAGACCATCATACATTATCACCCTCGAATGAATTCAAAGTGTGATGATAGTAGGCCCTTTAGGACTGTCACCTACAACAAAGTTTTGTGTGATATCTACAAGGAAATAGCAGAACTTTCCAATTTTAGAATCATATACAAAAGGATCCCTACTGCCTTCTCATTACTCAGGAATGGTAAGAATCCCACTAACGAGAAGTTTCTATCTGGAGTCTATTTAATTCCTTTATGGCATAACAGAGTGGATTATTGCTATGAGTGTGTTGGATTGACATAGATCTATGGGCACTAGAATCAAAGAACATCAAGACACAATTAGGAAGCACTTATGTACAGTACAACTTCCTTGGCAGCTTTTGCTTGTGACTATGATGATGACGTTTCTTTCAATAGCATTGACGTACTACATTGTGCCTTGGCTCCAACATGACTTAAATATTTGGAAAATCTGGAAATTTATAAAGCTATCAAGAAAGGGACCACAATTAACTGTAAAGATTCTACCATGGTGTCACATGCTCAAAGGGTATTACAGTCGACCCCTCCTATAAGACTGTAGATACATTTCGTTTTTTATGAAATTGATGTTTTAGGAGACCTTGCCAATCACAGCCCGACACGTGTGAAGTTTACGGACTACGGCTGTTTGAAAGGTTTTCTTCCATAAAATTAATCAATTCCTAGACTAATTCGACTCAACATTTCCAAAATATGTATATTTTTTGGGGAATAATCCGTATAAACTATGCTATAAACAAAAAATCATAGGATTACTTACCGAGTGTGCACCATTCGACGTCACCATTGCTTAAGGTTGTTTTCGTCGTGGAGCAGCGCACCAAATGGCGGGCACGATTTCTGATAAGTTATTTTTCTGCGAAAACTTTGTTGAACTTTGGAGACATCATTAATATAAATAATTTTTATGGCCGTTGAATAAGAAATGTATAAAATTAGTGCTATATTAGACTTACGATACCTAATTTACATACTGTACAGACAATAGTAAACTCAACTTACTCGCCTAAACTCTCCGTAGCGTGGCATTGGACGGCGGAAAGTATATCGGCTGCCCGATGATGTTTTACCGAATTATAGGAGTTTTTTACCATGTTTGTACAGATACCGTCGCAATTTTTTCGCCGTCAT
This sequence comes from Centruroides sculpturatus, assembly GCF_000671375.1. Lineage (NCBI taxonomy): Eukaryota > Metazoa > Arthropoda > Arachnida > Scorpiones > Buthidae > Centruroides > Centruroides sculpturatus. The sequence goes on along the minus strand of NW_019384923.1, from coordinate 389,460 downwards.
ATAGGAATCCGAACTATNTTGAAGGTGATGCACACTTATCCACTACTGGTCGAAGTTTGCTAAGGTCTACAAGGAAGGCTCTAACATGACTTAAATATTTGGAAAGTCTGGAAATTTATAAAGCTATCAAGAAAGGGACCACAATTAACTGTAAAGATTCTGCAATGGTGTCACATGCTCAGAGGGTATTATTTGAAGTTTTATAGTATTCTTTATCACCTTTTGCTATATTTATGTTTTTACTCACAATATTTGTATATTTCACTGTTTTTATTTAATTATTTTATTTTGTATTTAATATTTTTTAAGTTTTAATCTTATTTTCTATATTTTACTTAATATATTTATGCTTTTGCACATGTGACTCACTATGCAAATTTGTATTTTGCAAATGCTTATAATTTCAAATTCGCTTTCGGTTCCATTTATAATGTTCCATTCTAGAACCTAAAGATGGCCATAATAAATGGTTGAAAACATTTGTTACATTAACAAATGTTCCATTTTTCACTAGATTTAAGGTTTTTTGAATTAATTTTAATTACATCCAGTTTTTGGAGTATTTTTTCATTTCTAGTTAAAAAGAAAATCTAAGTATAGACAAGTTATAAATATCACTTATGGTAGCTGCTATTTCATTGTGAATGTGTCTCTTTAATACGATCAATTCAGTTCAGTAGACTATCAATATAGCTTTCAGGTTAGGTACTTCTTTTATTGTTTTGACATATGCATTTCGGACTTATATGAATTTTAAGTCCCTCTTCAGTTCAAAACCAAGGTTCTGTCTTCTAAAAACCACGGTGTATAACGGGTAACGTTGGAAGTAGTTTAAAATACAGCCATTAAAAACACTTCAAATACATTTTCACATTAACACGGTAAACTTTTAACATGTGTTCATAAAATCTTGTATAGTTACAACTTTTAAAGAATGTGTATGTTCTATAATATAATGTCGCAGCAATTATAATCTTTTTACATATTAATAATACGTAGTATATCAATATTAAAACATTTTCAAGAGAATTCTCTTGAAAATGTTTTAATATTGATATACTAGTATTATTAATATGTTGATTATGGAAATCTAAACCTGACATAACGGCAGACATAGCGGCATTTAATAATAACACATATGGATTAACTGTGGGCCTCGAACAGGAGAGCAATAAACAAATTCATTTTCTCGACGTGAACATCATAGTTAAAGGAAAGTCTATCAACACAGAGGTATACAGAAAGCCTCAGGCAGATCAACTGTATATCCCTGTGCATTCATGTGACCCATGGCAGTATAAGATAGCGGCCTTTAATAACTTGGTGCATAGAGCACACACCCACTCATCGACAACGCGGGCACTGGATACAGAGATCAACACCATTAATATCATGGCCAAAAGACATGGATATAATAGTAGGATAGCCATGAGGATCGAAAAACTGATGCATTCACGAAGAACAGATCTAACAGAACCGCAAGGGCAACAAAGTAACTCTCAGAAAGACAGAATCCTAATCACTTACAATCCGTACTTAGAAAAAAATATACAAGGAGATCGCCAAAAGAAAACAAGCCTCCTTAATATTTAGAAGATGTCCCACTATATTTAGAATGCTAAATAATGCAAAAGACATTCCGCACCAAAACAAATTAGCAGGTGTATACAGGATCCCTATAAAGGATCATAGGTGTGATAAAGACTTAGTATACGTGGGATCCACAAAAAGATTGTTGGATGTGAGGATCAAAGAACACAAAGCAGACATCCTACATAAAATATATACTACAGCATTAGCGCAATATGCCACGGACCCTGACATACAAGCTGTATTTGACGAGGCAAAAATAATTTACACCACACAGCTAATACACCATTTGCGCTGGATGGAAGCGATATATATCTATAAAACAGCAAGAGAAAACGAGTGTATAAACAATAAGGATGAACTATCATTATCGATAGCAGGGCAAACTCTTATTTACGACACTTGAGAGGCCAAAAGCGATCCTTCTATCTACAGAGCATGCGCAAGTTTAATACGATGATTGCACGAGTTCCCTTAGAACATTACGTTCAGATTTTCGAATAACATCGATTCTACCCGATTTATTCACCTGAAGAAGAACTAAGTTCGAAAACGTTTGTGAAAATATTTGGAAATAAGCACTGTTTTGGTTTACAGCAGAAGTAAGTCGTTTATTCAGTAGCTGTGGAAAAGGATATTAGTATAAATGTGCTGTTGTGCTCAGTCAAAAGTGTGTGATTGAAAAAATGAGTGAGGAGTTAATATCAAGTTTTTCATCAAACTTAAATCTACAATGAAAACTTTTCAATTATTTACTGATACTTGCAGTGAAGATTGTGTGCCTTATGTATGTAAAAATACATGGCAGAAACTGTTTTCAAAAGGTAGGAAAAGTGTGAAAGATTATGACTGTCTACATCAGTGGTATCCAAACTACAGCTCTTAGGCCTAATCCAGCCCAATAACATATTTGATGCTTGACTTATAAATGATTGAAATAAGCCTACATTTTTATATATGGAATATATAAATATATGTGGTCTATTACCTACTATCTACAACTTTTTGAATGGCAGAAGAATGGCAATTTGTTCTGCCATTCAAAAAGTTTTGGCACCACTGGTCTACATTATTACCTTGTTTGATATCAGGGTGTTGAGATGGAAGAATAGGTTTCTTGTAGTCAGATTGTCAATCAAAATTTTAAATTGAAATCTTGACTAAATTGTATAAAACAGGGAAAAGGAAACAGCCAGAATTATGGCAAAATAAGTGCATCAGGCTAATATACCATCCTATAATGCTTTTATAATTATAATGTTTATAACTAATCAATCAAATACTACAATTTTTTTTATCTCTTTATTAACCAGATTTACTTCCAGCAACTTCTTTCTCTTTCCATTGATAAATTTATCTTAAAGAAATCTATCTAACAAAATGGATTAGTAGAAGGGGGAAAAAATGATAGATCTCTTGAATAGTCTTACAGAAAATGAGCTGCAGCATTGTATGCACCTGTGTCAACTACTATGAGGACTACTTTACAAGAGATCAGAAATAATTTTCTGAGTCATGTAAATGAAAAAGCAACAGCATCAGTCTTAATTTTTATGTTTTACCTCAAACATACATATTTAATTTTATCTTTCTTTATAGATTTTAGGAATGACAGAAATCTTTCATTGACTGCTTGATTATTCTCCATTTTTTTTAATTAAAAAACAAACATACATAGATAACATGTTAATACATATTGAATTTTTTTTTAATTAAATCTTATTTGATACCAAATACAAGTATTTTAGGAATAGAGTATGAAATTATATGAAATTTAATTAAATTTTATATAATTTCATACTTCAATTAGAAATCTTATATTAGGAATAAATTTTAAATGTAATTAATAAATATTTAATAAAGCATTAATTCTGTCATATTGAACTTGTTTTCTAGGTAATCAGGCAGCAAATTTATTAAAACAAGTTTGTGGCAACAGAAAAAGAGAAACTCAAATTCATCTTCAGAGAAAACTTCAAGAAAAAGAACTGATTAAGGAACAGAAGAAGAAAGTCCAAGAACAGCGACAGATTACAAAATCAGTTGTTCATAAAACATCTTCGAGGAAATCTCAAAGATCAATAGGAAAGAAAACCGCTGCATCTGGTCAACAAAATATTACAGATAAACAAATCTGTAATAATTCAGAACTATGTGATAATTCTATACTTGAAGAGAAGGATTTCTCTTTAGAAGTTGATCAAAAAGTTAACTTTAATAATAATGAAAAAACAGATGATAAAGAAGGGAAATTACATTCCTTAAGTACATCAACGAAGTTTAGCACACAGCATTTAGATATTGCATCAAATATTGAACAAACCTGTGATGATAATGAAATTAAACAAAAATTAGATAAAGTACCTATTCCACGAAAGGGGGGTGCTAGAACTTCAACAGTATGTATTACTCCAGGTATAATAGCTGTTCCTCCTGTACAGATTACTCTGCTTGGTCCCCAGACATCTCCAAAACCTCAAAAATTTGAGAAGAAATATAAACGTATACAACCTAAATCTACAACAAATAAGTTAGTGAATAGAAATTCTACATTGTTTCCTCTACAGACAAAGCGATCAAATAGAAGACAGTTAACTGAAACTAATAATCAGAGAGATAATAAGTTGTCTAATTTATGGAATCAATCAGATGATGTAAACAGTGAAAAATCGTCAGAAGAATCTAATGGGACCAAAATTATATCTTCACCCACTAATAATAGTACTCTGTCAGTTGTTAATGATAAAGCAACTTTTGAAGTTGAATCAGTGCTTCCTGTTACATATACTGAACTTGATAATAATGCTATTAATCTCAATGGACATTTAAATTTTGATAATTCAAATGAATTAAATGTTAATGAGCAAATCAAGAATGTAGACTTGCATTCTAAAGAAAATACAGGAAATACTAGTTTTACTTTAAATAAAATATGTGACAATTTTGTTGCTTCTGATGTTTCTAATATTAATGAAATGATGTCATCCATGAAACGCCATTGTGAAGAGTATGATTCTGAAGCAGTTGCTTCAAAGAAACCACTTTTAGAAAATATTCTCACTGTTAAAAATGCAATTGCATATCTTCCTACCTGGGAAAATAAAGAAGGAGATGCAAAAATTGATGATGGAAATAAATTGCTTCCAGAATCTTTAATTCAAGCAGTTTGTTCATCTGCTAATGATGAAAAGAACTGTAATCAAGAAGAAGTGAGCATTCATCAATTAGAAACGGATGCTTTAATTGAATATTATGATATAAGTAGTGAATCTAATCAACTATTATTTGAAAAGACAGATTTATGTAATAAGGATATTCCACAGCAAGTTCTGCAGAATACTAATGGGCAAAAGCAGCAAGCATGTAACACTGCTGCTCAACTATCTCAGTTAAGAATGTTGTTAGAAAGAAATTTGCCAAAACCATTAAGTAAATGTAATACAATTAGAAATTTCAAGAAAACTGAACAGTTAGAAACACCTGAACAGTCTTCTGTGTCTTCATTTTTATCTTTAAATAATGAAAGTTTTGATGTTAATCATCAAAATGAGAAGACACAGGAAGATTTTAATCAGATAATAATAAAAGATGCTGATAATATGAATGAACTGTCTGGTAATTATGAAGATAAACTGACAACTGTCTGCTGGAGTGACACCAATGATCAGAACATTACAATACAGAAAGAAAGTATATTGCCACAAACAGAAACTCATCAGAGTGAAAGTTTATCAGAAAAACAAATTATTTCACATATTCAAAATTCTCTTTTATCTGGTGAAAATTCAAATGATGTAAATATAATTGGTAGTAATATAGCACAGCCAGCAATGATTATTAATACTAATGATGTGAATAGTTTGAATAATACTGTTTGTATTAGTGAATCAGGTGTGCAACAGTTGCAAAGTGTTTGTAATTCTAAACAAACTAGTACACATACACAAATACCCTCCGTTCCACCAAGTCCAAATGCACGCCGTCTTGCATTTAATTTTCTTCCAATTTCTCCAAGACAAACTCCTATATTGGAAAATAATTCTGCTGGGAGTAGAGCTTTAGCATCACCAGTACCATCCACTTCTCAATTTATTACTACAAATATTGTTCATAACAATATGGTTTCTGTTGCAGTGGGATCTTCTCGTCCAACAAGTGCTGCCAGCAGTCCATTTGTATCTCCTAGAAGTACACCAGTACCATTATCAAGATCTCGTCATAATTCTGGACAGAGTGCATATAGCACTCCACGCCAGACTCCCTTACAAAATTTTGATTCTGGAGTATCTTCCATATCTACATCACCTTTCATATCTCCACAACCAACACCACTTCCAATTAGTCGATTACGCCACAATTCAAGTCATAGCCAAGGTCGTACAGTGACATTTAATGCAGTTGGAAGTCCTCATGCTTACAGTCAAACACTTTTTTCGGGATCTCGTTCAAGACACAATTCTGGGCCCGGAATACCACATCAACTTGGTTCAACTATGTCTCCTAGAAGTGCTCCTCTCTCACCTATGGTTAACGATTGTTATTCACAAAATCAATTTTCATTTCCTTGTGTGGGAGACACACCCACATTGCGTTCTAGACATAATTCAGCTTCAAGTGCTGCTCCTCTTTCTCCAGTCTCTGAACAAGTATCTCCTCCAGCAAATAATGCTGAAACATCTATTAATAATGATAAGTTTCTTACTTCTGATTCTTCATCTCAATACTCTTCAAATATTAATAAAAATCAAGAAACAGATTCACAGGCTGAAACTTGTACAGATGATAAGAATAATGGAGAAGTACCATATCAGCAATTAAAATCTTTATTGAACTCAAAGATTTTATTTTCTCAAAATAATACTAATTCAAAACAGCAGCATCAGCCAAATATTACAGTTCAATCTGAATTGAAACAATGGATAAATAATCGTCAACGGCACACTTCAGGACCACTTCTGTTTCAGGAAACAAGTCGAATTACTGATCAGTCTTCTCAAGAGATTCAACTTTTATTACGAAATTCTACATGTACAACTCCTTCTTCATCCTCCAATAGAAGTCAGTCTGTACCACCTTATCAAATGTTGCAAAATCTGATTAATCAGTATAGTCCCATTACCAATATGGATAACACTATTTCCAAATCTCATCCAACAACACCTATTATTAGGAACTCTTTTACTTTTCCACCCAACAAATTGAATAACAGTGCTCTTTCTGTAGTAGACTCGGCTGGATTTGTGCCATCATCACTTTCTCCTGAAGAAATATTTTCGCCACAAGTAACCGATCAAGATGAAGTAATAGTCAATGGTAACCAGTCCTGGGATAATCTCAACAGAGAAATTAGTAGTGCAAGAAGAAACATCTCAGATATCTTGGAACAGCAGCAGGAAGATCTAGATATGGCATTGGATGATCTTCGAGATTTTGATGCAGACTTTTCTCTTCAAGACTTCAAGCTAGCCCAAGAATTAGAAGAGATGAACCCAAGTGAAAGTGATTTGTCATAAGTGTGAATAGATGCATTATTATAAGATTTAATGTGTTAGTTTCAATTACCTCATTGGTGCATTCAGCAGATAGTCAAAAGTGATTAGAACTTAAAATGGTTGCATGTCAAAAATTTGAAACTTAAACTAAATGTTCGCATCTGGCTAAACACATTCATTTCTGAATAATTGTTGAATAAGTGGGTAGAATATTCTGCATTATCGTGTATATTCATTTACAGATTATGCTATTAATTGCCTGTTAAATTCATTTGTTATATTGGTAGCAAAATGTAACATTTTATTTTTCACTAGATAATGCAAGAGCGAGTGCAAGTGACGATGATGACGATGCATGCTCCAAGCATTCATCCAAGTATACTCATTTAGTTGCATACCTTTTCGTGACATTCTTTATTATAAAATCTTGTTACGTGGAATAAATTTTAATTTTAAATATTATTCATAATTTAAAAACATACTTTTTAAAAAAGATTTCACATAAGTAATGATAATCCAAAGAATACATGATTGTTAGTTTAATACTGTTGGTAAAATTAGATATATTAGTAATATCGTTATGAATTTCTAGAGGGGAAAAATTAACTTTATCAAAGAATGTCATGTTCAGGTTAGCAGTTTATTTCTTGGATACAAAATGTATAGTTAAACAAAATCGTGTCACTGAATGAATCCTTTATTATAACTTGCAAAATGTAAAAAGAAAAAAAAACTGTTTTTAATATTTTATGAAATGAGCTCTCTCTCTCTAAATGTTTTCACTGTTTTTGTGAATAAAAAAAGCACGTATTTACTTATATTTTAAGTTACTTTGAGTTAATTATGGTATTACACATTATATCCATAAGATTCTCCTAGAACTGGTAAAAAAAAAAAAAGATTTTGTGATTTCTTCAGATTTAGAAATATTACTTATGTATCAGTACTTATGATTACTTAAAATCAACCCTGTTCTCTTAAACTGATTTATGAGAAAAAGAAGATACATAAAAATATGAGTTTTAACATGAAAATATTTTTTCATAATTATGTTGTTCCATCCATCATAATTATGTTGTTCCATCCATCAATTTCATCATGCAGTTGGATACTGCATGATGAAATTCTAATAGAAATATCCATATTAATTTAGAAATATGCATTTAGCAATATATTTCTTTATATATTTAGTCAAAAACAGTTTTTATACTAAAATAACTGATTGATTTTTTAGACAACTTCAGTTATTTATTTTTTAAATTGTAATTCTTAGTCTTGTTAGAATGTTTAAAAATTTAAAGGTCAAATTGTCAGTATCAGTATTTGCAAGTCCAAAAACAATTACAACAAACAGATTCTGTTGTATTTAATGTTATCAAAATAGTATCAAAAACAAATACAATTTTCAGATCTATTTATATATCCAAAGTTTCAACTTCTGTATTTATTAGGGTAGAGGCATAATCCTGACAATTTTTCTGATATACCCTGTATATTAAGATGTTACAATAGATCAGTGTTTCTCAGCCTCTAATGAATTGTCGTCCCCTTCAATAAAACCATTACGTAGTATTGCTCCCTTCACTTCAAAATTCTGATGTTGAGGGCCAAGGCTAACGCCAAATTCGTACTGCATTGAATAGACTAGTGACTAGTATAATGTTATTTGTTTAATTATTGTACGATATAATGAATAAAATATCTAATTATTCTTAATATAATGTTTTTACTATATCGCCCAGAAAATTGTTTTTTGCCCCCAAAAATATAAATTGTTACTAATCGCCCCCACAACATGGAAAAACGCCCACATGGGGGCGATATCGACCCCGTTGAGAAACACTGCAATAGATGAAATATATTTGCAATTGAAATTTCTTGGAAGGCACAATTTTCTGTGAAACAACAATACAATTTAAAGAATTAGTGCCTTGTGCTTGCCCAGATAAATGTAGCAGTTTGATCTGTATACATACATCATAAGCTATCCTACAACAGAGTGCCCACAGATATTTTAACTATTGCTCCAGATTTCTCACACTTGTAGATGACCAAAACTTCCATCTGGTCTTTCAAATGCTTGGTGAATGAAAATTCTGCAGACCAGACAAGCCAAGAAAGTATGGAGCATGACAGATACTTTTGGGAAATCCTAGCTGTACACAGCTAGGGATGCTGCTGGATTTCTGCTGAAAGATGGCTGTTTGCATCCCTGCCATGAAAGGCAATACAAGAGCACAGGATTTCCTGAATGTACGTACTATTATGCTGTCGATGTCCTTTGTATTATTACTAGGACTGACCGACTTGTCATACGAAATGAAAAGCCATATCAACAATGGGGTCAGTGTTCTGTTCAACAGTAAATTTGGGATTTAATTGCACACCAATAATCCTCCAGATGTAACACTTTGGTTGTCCATTTTCAAACAACCAGGATTCATTAGTAAAAATGATAAGCTACCAATCTGTAGCAGTGCATGCTTCTGTCACAGCAGCATCACTACAAAATATGATGTTGGGATGCTAATGATAGAACACATAGCAGTCATTGCATCTGCAAATTTGCCTCTGCTATATTTCTGTAGAGAGGCTTCCACCTCTGGTGATGGACCAAGATGCTGTTGCAAGTGTACATGCTTGTCTTACAATCAGTTGATCTCTCTCCTGATGGTCTGTCTGGGTCATCCGGAACCTGGTCGTCTTAAGTGTGTCCTGACGTATCCAATGCCCCCACACACTTCAAGCAGATGCTAAGTTGGTACATTTTACACCAGATCAGTGAATTTGGAACGTCTACTGTACAAAATTTTAAATTAATGTACTAGTGCATTTGCTGGTGCCTTGGCTTAGTAAATTATTGTTGAACTTTGTACTAAATATTTAACCATCTGATCCATAGATAGCAGCAGCATGCAGGTATTTTTCAGAATGTTTTAGTACGTTTCATGTTTATATCTACCTAATATAGAGGTAGATATAAACATATAGAGGTTCATAATAGGGTATAGATAAACATATAGAGGTAATAATAGAGGTAGATATGTACATTGTCATTTATACATTAAATGATATACATTACATATATCTATCATATATATACATTATATGATAAACATTACATATATCTACCCCTATTATTACTATTTCGAGGTATAAGATATAGAGTTTATATCTACTTCTATATATGTAATATCGTTATGAATTTCTAGAGGGGAAAAATTAACTTTATCAAAGAATGTCATGTTCAGGTTAGCAGTTTATTTCTTGGATACAAAATGTATAGTTAAACAAAATCGTGTCACTGAATGAATCCTTTATTATAACTTGCAAAATGTAAAAAGAAAAAAAAACTGTTTTTAATATTTTATGAAATGAGCTCTCTCTCTCTAAATGTTTTCACTGTTTTTGTGAATAAAAAAAGCACGTATTTACTTATATTTTAAGTTACTTTGAGTTAATTATGGTATTACACATTATATCCATAAGATTCTCCTAGAACTGGTAAAAAAAAAAAAAGATTTTGTGATTTCTTCAGATTTAGAAATATTACTTATGTATCAGTACTTATGATTACTTAAAATCAACCCTGTTCTCTTAAACTGATTTATGAGAAAAAGAAGATACATAAAAATATGAGTTTTAACATGAAAATATTTTTTCATAATTATGTTGTTCCATCCATCATAATTATGTTGTTCCATCCATCAATTTCATCATGCAGTTGGATACTGCATGATGAAATTCTAATAGAAATATCCATATTAATTTAGAAATATGCATTTAGCAATATATTTCTTTATATATTTAGTCAAAAACAGTTTTTATACTAAAATAACTGATTGATTTTTTAGACAACTTCAGTTATTTATTTTTTAAATTGTAATTCTTAGTCTTGTTAGAATGTTTAAAAATTTAAAGGTCAAATTGTCAGTATCAGTATTTGCAAGTCCAAAAACAATTACAACAAACAGATTCTGTTGTATTTAATGTTATCAAAATAGTATCAAAAACAAATACAATTTTCAGATCTATTTATATATCCAAAGTTTCAACTTCTGTATTTATTAGGGTAGAGGCATAATCCTGACAATTTTTCTGATATACCCTGTATATTAAGATGTTACAATAGATCAGTGTTTCTCAGCCTCTAATGAATTGTCGTCCCCTTCAATAAAACCATTACGTAGTATTGCTCCCTTCACTTCAAAATTCTGATGTTGAGGGCCAAGGCTAACGCCAAATTCGTACTGCATTGAATAGACTAGTGACTAGTATAATGTTATTTGTTTAATTATTGTACGATATAATGAATAAAATATCTAATTATTCTTAATATAATGTTTTTACTATATCGCCCAGAAAATTGTTTTTTGCCCCCAAAAATATAAATTGTTACTAATCGCCCCCACAACATGGAAAAACGCCCACATGGGGGCGATATCGACCCCGTTGAGAAACACTGCAATAGATGAAATATATTTGCAATTGAAATTTCTTGGAAGGCACAATTTTCTGTGAAACAACAATACAATTTAAAGAATTAGTGCCTTGTGCTTGCCCAGATAAATGTAGCAGTTTGATCTGTATACATACATCATAAGCTATCCTACAACAGAGTGCCCACAGATATTTTAACTATTGCTCCAGATTTCTCACACTTGTAGATGACCAAAACTTCCATCTGGTCTTTCAAATGCTTGGTGAATGAAAATTCTGCAGACCAGACAAGCCAAGAAAGTATGGAGCATGACAGATACTTTTGGGAAATCCTAGCTGTACACAGCTAGGGATGCTGCTGGATTTCTGCTGAAAGATGGCTGTTTGCATCCCTGCCATGAAAGGCAATACAAGAGCACAGGATTTCCTGAATGTACGTACTATTATGCTGTCGATGTCCTTTGTATTATTACTAGGACTGACCGACTTGTCATACGAAATGAAAAGCCATATCAACAATGGGGTCAGTGTTCTGTTCAACAGTAAATTTGGGATTTAATTGCACACCAATAATCCTCCAGATGTAACACTTTGGTTGTCCATTTTCAAACAACCAGGATTCATTAGTAAAAATGATAAGCTACCAATCTGTAGCAGTGCATGCTTCTGTCACAGCAGCATCACTACAAAATATGATGTTGGGATGCTAATGATAGAACACATAGCAGTCATTGCATCTGCAAATTTGCCTCTGCTATATTTCTGTAGAGAGGCTTCCACCTCTGGTGATGGACCAAGATGCTGTTGCAAGTGTACATGCTTGTCTTACAATCAGTTGATCTCTCTCCTGATGGTCTGTCTGGGTCATCCGGAACCTGGTCGTCTTAAGTGTGTCCTGACGTATCCAATGCCCCCACACACTTCAAGCAGATGCTAAGTTGGTACATTTTACACCAGATCAGTGAATTTGGAACGTCTACTGTACAAAATTTTAAATTAATGTACTAGTGCATTTGCTGGTGCCTTGGCTTAGTAAATTATTGTTGAACTTTGTACTAAATATTTAACCATCTGATCCATAGATAGCAGCAGCATGCAGGTATTTTTCAGAATGTTTTAGTACGTTTCATGTTTATATCTACCTAATATAGAGGTAGATATAAACATATAGAGGTTCATAATAGGGTATAGATAAACATATAGAGGTAATAATAGAGGTAGATATGTACATTGTCATTTATACATTAAATGATATACATTACATATATCTATCATATATATACATTATATGATAAACATTACATATATCTACCCCTATTATTACTATTTCGAGGTATAAGATATAGAGTTTATATCTACTTCTATATATTAAATATAGAGGTAGATATAAACATTTCATGTTTATATCTACCTCTATTATTACTATTTCGGGAAAATTATAAATTAACACATAAACTTCAATTTTTGAAATATATATCCCAGTGGCGTGCCGTCATTAGAAGCGGTGGAAGCGCCGCTTCCCTTGTATTTTATAAAAAAATAAATACATATTAATTATATGAAAATAATCGCACAATATTTTATTATAACCGCATTGTGTATCTTATTACAAATTTTTTATACTACACGTGAAAAAAAAAATAAGATTGCTATTTATATTCGAATATTAGTGGCAGAGTGGAATCTCTGTATTGTCAGATTCCAAAAAGCCAGATTTGCGCATGCACTTTACAGAGCACCAACCTCACCTGGTTTAGCCGGCGGAAGCCTACGACCTTGGGTTGATGCTTACACATATAGCGCTTGCATTCTATTCGGGACCGGTTCTGGACTGTTAGCCTCCCGCCCGCTAGATATTTGGCCAATCTGTGAATAACGAGTAGATTTATAACTTAACCCAATCAATAAGAATTTACTGGTATGGTTTTACGATAGTTCTGTATAGTTGACAGGAGTTTAAAAAATCCATTAAAATATTTGATATATTTATTCCGCTCTCCGATTTTATATTACTCACGGATTTCAATGTTAAATCGGTGATATTACGATTTCGTACATCCCATCTTTAAGGGGATGTAGAAAAAAACGTGTACAATTCTCGTATAATGTTAAAAAATTAACCGTTACTTTGGTAGCATAATTTACAACTAAATTTAATGAATGAGAGAGATGCACGAGGTACAGAAAAAGCTCTAGAATTTATTTTCCTTAAATTTACGATTTATGTATCCGTTTGTCATAAAAATTTGTCTTTCCACTTTTTCCCGAGACTACAAATATTCGAGTACAAAGTAACCGGTTTCGACTTATTTCTACTTAAGAAGTAGTTAAATAATTAAGCGATTAGGGAATTGGCGAC
>NW_019384923.1:350932-370089 GCF_000671375.1 Centruroides sculpturatus | reverse complement strand
AAAAAATCCATTAAAATATTTGATATATTTATTCCGCTCTCCGATTTTATATTACTCACGGATTTCAATGTTAAATCGGTGATATTACGATTTCGTACATCCCATCTTTAAGGGGATGTAGAAAAAAACGTGTACAATTCTCGTATAATGTTAAAAAATTAACCGTTACTTTGGTAGCATAATTTACAACTAAATTTAATGAATGAGAGAGATGCACGAGGTACAGAAAAAGCTCTAGAATTTATTTTCCTTAAATTTACGATTTATGTATCCGTTTGTCATAAAAATTTGTCTTTCCACTTTTACCCGAGACTACAAATATTCGAGTACAAAGTAACCGGTTTCGACTTATTTCTACTTAAGAAGTAGTTAAATAATTAAGCGATTAAAGAATTGGAGATGTAAACAAAACCCTGATGAAAGAGCCGAATTTTACTTAAACAAAAGCCTAACCGAACCAATCTGGAGAGAGAGGCCGAGTACAGTGGGACTGATTTCTTCGAAATAATAGATGTAATAAAGACAGACATTTTTCCAGTTCAACGAGAGTGACCGAAAAGTTGTAAATTTTGGAAATTTCCGTGGACAACACCTGCTCCTAAAACGAATTAGTTAGAAAACAAACGATGGACAATCTATATAGTTTAATATATTTGGACTTTTACAGCTATGGTGAGAAACGTTTAAAATTTACAAGAATCCTGTCGCGTCTTTTGAGGTATATTAGTGATGCGACAAAAGGGGCATTTGAAATTGACCGGTATGGGCACCCTCGGGATTTGGCAGCCCGCGTGCATGTACAGTACACATCGCACAGCTAGCAGGACCGTCTCTGATTCCACTCGTAGGGAGCTATTTGACTAAGTGATTAAGATTTAAAGAGTAAAGAATATTTTATGTTATTTTTATGTTCGTTTTATTACAAAGTTATATTTAATCATAATTTTCTTTGAAAGTATATTCGTACAATTGAAGAAGGTTTTATACTGGGTATGTATATTTACCACACATTTTATTTCACCGAGTAAGTTTTTATAATTTTATTTTAAATTTTAGTTCTTAAATCGTGGCTAGCGATTCGGAATGTAATTGCGATATTGAAAATTTATTTTTAAAAAGTTTTGGCTCGAGATCGTATAATGAAAAAGAAAACATTATTAAAAGAGAAAGGCCAATGCCTAAGTTAAATGTAAACAATTCAATAATAAAAAAATTTGTTCGACATTTTCGCGATAAAATGGCTCCGTAAATGCATAAAAATGCAAAAATTGTTTTGTTGGCTTGCCTACTATTTTCGAATGAAATTAGTGTGTGGAATAAGAATGTCTTTGACAATTTAGCTGGCAAAAAACACGAAAAATCGTCGATTCTTTCGTATTTGAAGCAATTTGGAAATCGAAGCGGAATAGAATTTAACATTAGTAAATAATATAAAATAAATATTGAAAATTATAACGAGATAGTTACGGTTAATAGATATAACATCTATTTATTTAGATATATGTTTTTATCAAAGCAAGAATTAGCATTTAGAGGGCATAGGGAATATATTGGATCTAATATCAGAGGTAATTATATTGAACTTGTTTATTTATTAAGTACGCCAGATAAATAATTTATTAAAAATACATTTAAACAAAGAATTAACTGATTGCCCCTGGATGTCGGCTTCTTATAGAAACACAGCTTCCCTATCATCAAATGTCACGGCACGCCACTGGTACACGCAATTAATGGACAGTCCTGTTTTACATGGACAGGAGCTGTTTCATCCGAAAGCAGATTGCGGGGACGGATCTACTATGAAACAATGAAGCTTAAGCTCCAGGGCTCTTAATCCCGGATGACCACAAAACAACTTTTTTTTAAACCGAGTAAATTTTTAACATAAACGATGGAGTTCTTTGTGTTTGTTATTAAAATAAGCTAATAGTAATAACAAAACCTTTAAATACCAGTAACAGTACTTTAACGAAACTTCCGAACGTTTTCGGCCTTCACAAAGGCCTGCCTCAGGGTTTTTAACGAAACAGAATTCCAAAATGAAATGTTAGAACGATAATATATCGAAAAATCAATTTTTAAAATTTCGAATATCTCACAACGTAAGCCTTTGCTTCGTTAATTAAAAAAGGAGGCCAAAAGCGTTCGGAAGTTTCGTTAAAGTACTGTTACTAGTATTTAAAGGTTTTGTTTTTATTTGATTACTCCAGTAATTTGAGAAGGAGATAGTTATAAAGTAAGGCTATTTTAGTGATTAAACCATTGACTTTTGATTCTAAGTACTTAATATTGACCTTATGAGATGGGTGTTGACCATGTTCTATGGCCTCAAAAAGTCTTGTAATCGGTCAAATTTCAAAACTTTCTGGTTGATCGAAGCGTCCGTATCTCATCTGTGCGAGAAAATTTCGAACTTTTTTCACTGAGCTTAACAGAATCTATCAGTCTATATTTTGGCAGCTAGATCCTCGAATGTTTTGTTGGCGCACGGCTTAACAGGCCTAGTTTTATAGTTCAGCCCACAAACGTCCTTCATAACCGTTCGAACGTCGGGTACCAAAACTTGGCCTCGGGAATGTTGAATTCAAAACTTGGCCATGAAGAACTAGATTTGTCCGCTTTAATGAAAGAGAAATGTGGAAAATGGTTGAGAAGGGAATGATCGCACCTGTAACAGACACGATTAAGAGAAAGCATTGAATTGCAGCTATTATAACTTAAAAATATATTTATAGGAATCTACAAGGTATTTACTAATAAATGATATTTGTTGAAAATAATAATAATGTCTGTTCTGATGAATTTATCTATAGAATATGGCATTTACTGGATACATTCTATAGATATATAAATAAATGCATGCGCATGTATTAATTATTATTAATTAAATCAAGTAAATATGTGCAGTGAATGTGTAATATAAAGTGTAGTGAATTAATACTTCACATTTATTATATACAGTATCTGCTGTATATAACTTTTGTCAGTCAATGCAATAAATTTCGATGTTTTATTACGGCATTTCACAAAATTCCACAAAGTTTCTCAACACGGTCTAATTTTTTAAATTATTACGGTAAAATGATTAACAATACAGTTTGTTACTATTGCATCGAGAAACAATGCTTATTTCTATCGAATATTAATAATGTTTTTTCTTTATTCGGATATTATTTACTCTAAATTTTGATGTATTGCATGTAAAATAATTTAATTTTTGGGAGAAAAAAGTTATACTGGTGACTAACTACTTGTTTCAATAATAATTCAGTTTACTCTGAAACCAATAAAACATATTTCAGATAAAATCAATCGGCACAATTTGTCCATGAAAACGTTCGCAGATTTCAGATGTTTTTCGTCTTTTGGATTATATGTAGGCTTTTACTGTATGAGAAAATTATATGAAATGTCTTCCAAAACGGAAATTCCTGAACAATTACCATTTCGTCCATTCCTAGGCATTTTTAAAATTTCGCCGAGCCACTAAGAGGACCTTTTTAGCAAGCCCATTGAGTTCGGCCAAGCCCACATGGGGGCAGCCGGATGTTGGCGGACCGGGGCCCGACATATCCGAATGGATTAACCCCGAAAAATTCCTGAGGTTTTTTGATTAGTCTGGATTTTATCCTGGATCTCCAGAGCGATAGTCTTTGGCGTATCAAATCAATATATAACAAGGAAAAAAGAGCTGTTGCATACAATAGATTAATGAAAAAATTAAAAGAAATAGACCCAAGTAATGATCAAGAAAGTAGCGAAAAAGATAAATAGATTAAGAAACAAATTTCAGAAAAGAAAATCAGGAAAGGCCGCATTCTATATTTTTGAGTCGGGTGTGGAAAAAATTTACGAACCTACTCTATGGTATAACCAGAGTATGTTCGTAAATTTCAGAGTTGTTTCTTCATCTATTCGTAATTATGCAAATCATAATTATATATTTTCAATTCCTTTAATTTTAAAGGAAAAATAATATAAACAATGCAATTAGAGGTGTAGAGGCTAGTGTGTATTTTTTCTTTAGATTGGTTAACAAAAAGTTAACGACGATACTCTCACTTTAATTGCTTTAGATTTGTTTGTCGACATGATTCAAACTGGTAGTGATCAAGTGTACTTATACAATCTGGTGGTTATATGGAGGTCAGGTATACTTTTACAATAAATTATGTGCATACCATTCAAATATAGTTAGGTATGCATACCATTCAAGTATACAGTGAAGTATGTAACCAGCACACATCTCATCTGAATGACCTCTTTGCAGATAAGGGAAGTAAAGTTGGTGCAGATTAATACAATAATCAGAAGTAGAATGTTTGTTGGTTTTTGCTTGATTTATGTATTAGTAAATTAACTCAGTTCTGAAAAATTATAAAAATCAATTATTCCTGTTGGTCACCACAACTTATTCATTCATTCCTTCAGTGTCCTGTGAAAAGGGAACTCATTTTGATTAGAGTGGTAAATGCCAGCCTATTGCTTTGGAGATTCGTGATCAAATCCAAGCAAGAAGACCAGAAATTGAGTTCTCTCAGAAATGTCAAGCTCCATATCCCCTACTACCCCTCACCCCATTCTGGGCTTGGCTGAACTACAAGAGATATGGGGAAAAAAGGGACCCTCTTAGTGTGCACGGGATGGAGAGAGTCAAAAATTAAAAACAAAAAAGTGTCAGTTTATCAAATATGTATGATTTAATCATTTATTCTATTTCAGTTCTATATTATGGCATTTAATAAAATAAAATTTCCTAAGAATTCCATTTAAATTTTAAGTTTGATTTCTTGAAATTTCAGGAACCACATTCTATTTCAAATATATTAAAGAAATATCTGGTAATTTGAATTATATAAGATTTCAGTGATGGTTATAGACATAAGCCAAAGCAAGCATTAGGCCAGGGCACCAAAAATTGAATGAAATAATACTTATTATTACAAACAAGCATATAATAATTAGTATAATTAGTTTGATTCAGAGCATTCACAATCCCTTGAACCAGTATTGTAAGATCTGTTGAAGATGTTGCAGCAATTTTTCTTATGTTCGCACTTCGTATGTAATATTCTCGCTGGTATTTTAGGTGTTTGTTGTGTTGATTTTTATATTTTTCTGACATATTTATCATTGTGAATCAGTGCCGTAACTAGCCATTCCTGTGCCCTGTGCAAGAATTTGCATTTAGGCCCCTTAATTAATTAGGTTTGGAAAAATAATAAAACAAATGCATGCATTTTGGGCCCCCCTTCCAAGTGGGCCCTGTGCGGGTGCACCTGTTGCACCTGCCTAGTTACGGCACTGTTGTGAATTATTTCCTAATGCAATGTATAGCAAGATCATTGTGACAAAATGTGATTTCCTCAATTAATATTTCTATCTACAGTCTCTGCAATAATCATTACTAACAAGCATAATTATAGATAGTTTACAATAAACTCTTTCCATGCAATAGTACACAAAATACTGTAATTCTCTTTAAATCTCTATTCAAATTTGAGGTTCTGTTTGTAATTTTTATTGAGATTAAAAATGTCTTTACAAAATATAGTAGAAATTAAGACATTACCGATGATTAAATTGATTTTATAGATGACATATTGTATATCACATTAAAAACTGTTCCATTTGTACTTTCTATTGAATCAATTCATTTTTTTCATGTTTTTCTACTTTTATAATTTTAAATACACAAATACAAACTTGTAAAAATATACAAGTTTTGTTCTGAAGGATTGATTGAGTCAAAAGTTTCCATATAAGGCTAGGTAAGCAGTTTCCAGGTGACTAGATTGGGTGCCATAATTTGTTATTCTTGGGGACATTTGAAGGCCATAGTGTACAAGTGAAACTGTAAAACACTGATCATGCAAGGAATGTATTTATGATTTGTGTGTGTGTATGACATCAGAAGATATGTTAGCATACATTTTCCATGCACAGGAAGGATATATCTACTGACATATAGTATGTGCATTCAATTAAATGGCATCTGTACAGAGCATATTTTATAATGTAGTCATTCATAAGTTACAAAGTACTGTAATCCCCTTTGCTTACATATGGAGACTTTTGACCCACTTTGAAATATTGACAATGTAAGTTTTACACCATCATACAGTTGAATTGTAACTTTTATATTCTGAAAAAACTCCAATTTAAAATTTATATTCTAAGTATTGATATGATATATCCATACAAGAAATTAATAGTTGTTGATCTTAAGTTTATATCAATTCACATTTTTTACATATATTTTTTTACAATTTATAATGGGAATTTGTAGCATAAAAATGATGATTTTTTTTAGTCAATAATTTACAAACACCATATAATCAAAATTACAAAAATAAATATAATGCAAAACAGAATTATTGTAGTTAATAAAAAAAAATTGAGTAGATCTGAAATGACTTTGATATGAAATGATTTCTCTGTATAAAATGTAATGTAGTAAAATTGATCATTCTGTTCACAAAACAATCTTTCAATTTGTTTAGAAAAATAACATGATAGAAACTTCAACAATTATTAAATAAATCAAATTGTTACATATGAATATGCGACAATAAAAATATATCCTTATGAAAGAAATTTTCACTTTGGTATAAAATTGCAGAAAAATATTGTTTTGTTTACATTCTGCACAATTCTATATTTCTCCTGTTCTCACTGTCAAAATACCTGTAGTTCTCAGAACATTTATACCTCCATGAAGAATACACACTCTAGGATAGCTTAATCTGACTAGTTGATTAGCAAACTGTAATAATAAATAGATAATTAACTTTAGTTATATATATATATAAATAGAAAGTTTAAGTTTTATATACTTACATTTGATACAGAATTTCCCAAACTGCTACCAACAACAATAATCAGTTTGCCTTTATGGTTGGTGAGAATTGTAGCTTCAGGAATCTGCAATAAACTTCCATCTGGGGCAAAAGCAGAATGATGTGGAATATTAATGCTTTCTGGGATAGAACCCCGCACAAAACTATTCTTTGATTAAGAAAAGTAACTGCATAACTAAACCAAACTGTATTATTATAACAACTTACATGTAACTTTTGTAACAACATTTTAATTCATGTAGTCAATATTTGAAATTGTTGATTCAGAATACATAAAGTGGTAACCTTTGATAATTTTATCCTGAATTTTTTGTATTTTAAGTTTTGTATGTTTCAAAATACATCATTAACAATATAAAAGCCAGTGTGTGTGTGTGTGTGTGTGTGAATTCTTTATAACTCCTGCAATTTTTGTCCAATCCAGATGAAATTTCAGTTACATTCGTTTTATGTTCTGTTGAAAAGTATAAGCTACTTATTTTGCAGAAATATTAGCTATAGAATAAATGTTTTATTGATTTCAGATCAGTGATCGCACTTACATTGCAGTGACCTCATTTAGTTTATGCTTGATGATAGAATTTCCCTTAAGTTGCATTTTTAAATACGAGGGCTGTTTCTTTTTCAATTTTCAATGGTCCACAAAACAAAGACAAATGTAAATAACAAAACAAATTTATTACCAAAAGTTAGATACAAACATGGTTACTTTTTTACATAATCACTGTGAAGATTGAGGCATTTGTCATGTTTGTACATAACTTTTGGTAATAAATTTATTTTGTTATTTACATTTGTCTTTGTTTTATGGACCATCGAATGTTGAAAAAGAAACAGCCCTTGTATTTTGCCAAATGGTGTATTTTAAACTTAAGTTTAAATTTAAAATTTAAACTTAAAAAAAGATAGCTGCATCATGTCACTTCTATAATAAATTTTTTATTTAAATCTTTCCATAGTGACCACATGATGTTCTATTATCCAATTGGAAGTAACAATCTAGCGAGCCCATTATTAAGTTATCACTCATCTAATTAATGTAGGTACAATTCATCTTTGTTTTATCTATGTGAAATTAAAAGGATTAGCTATTTTGTTGATAAAAAAATGCCAAGGGAAAAGCATAAGAGTAAAATCGGTCATTTAAATTCTAGATGTAAAAGAATAACAACAACTGAGATCCCTGAAGGTTGTGAAGTCCAACTTGAACAACATTGAGTAAGAATGGTTTTGTCAAGGGCTGTAGAAAATCAAGCTTGACTTGAAGCTCTTCTCAATTCTTCAATCTCTACTTTCTCATAAAAAATATTCCATCATGCTTGACAGGAGAATTTCTAGTTAATAAATAATGTTTTTTAACACTTAAGTTCATAGGAATGACTATTATTATGTATATGTTATGTATCTGTATTATTGTATGTATATACACAAACATGGAATGACTATTATTATGTATATATTATGTATCTGTATTATTGTATGTATATACACAAACATGTAATCTTATAAAAACCTCAAAATATTAAAAGGATACTCTTCAGGAATTCGCACATCAATTAAAAGTAATTTAACTTTAACTTTTGAACGTGGTCTTATATCATCTTTTAAATGAAAGTCTAATAAATCTAAAAGATCTTCAGCAGAAATCCTTGGACATAATTCTGCTTTCAATACATTTAATGGAACCGGACACATTTCCTTAAAAATATTTTTAATTATTATTAATGCAAATTAAAATATTTATTGATTTAAATTAAACTTACCAATTCTGGATGTAATGATGTTTCTTCCTGAGTTTTCTTCCATTTCTGTTTATTGGTTAGCTTTTCATATTCTCTGTATGTAATGCTTTTTGGTGTACTACAATACATTCTGATGGAATCTTGTACACAATGCTGAATATCAATTTCTAAAAAAAAATAATTATTAAAAGATAATTATGAAGTTAAATTTATTTTATTGTAAAAAAATTATATTTTTACAATAATAAATTAATAACAGAATAAGAGAAAATTAATTCAACATAAGAGAAAGTGAATTGTTTTCTGATTAAAATCAAGTTTAACAACTAATTTAATTGTTCAAATGAAACATACAATTATATGAGAAACTTACCAGGCATATCAGAAAACATCAGAATGCACTCATTAAAACCAAAAGAAAGCAAATTCGCTCTCAGTTGTTGAAGAATGGCAACACCAATAAAGAGAGGAAATGAAGCACTTCCCAAGAGCAATGTATCCCATAAATGAAATATTTTGTGAAGTGGAAATACATCTATTGTAAATAATACATGAGAAAGAATTTTTATATTATAATATAGTAAGAAGCTAGATTAATGCATACTTACGTGTGTACATTGTAAGAAACCATGGAATGGCATAAAGCTAAAATTAAAAATACAACTCATTAGATATTGAAAATCTAATATAGCCTATGTTCAAAAACATTTCAAAATAAAATGTTCTAGCATATACAGTATCTATTGTAGAAGATTAATTCTTGCTAATGATATGTTCATTTCAGAGATTTGGACAACAGTACTTTTCAACTTCTTTATGCTTAAGTTTCTCATAGTGTGTCAGTAAAACTATATATATTATTAACATTAAAGATGTAATGTATATATACTACCTATCATCATTAATTATGCTCTGTTTAATGACAGACAACATATACAGAGGTCCCATAAAAGGTCCATAATAGAGCTGAAAAATTCATAGCTGCCTTAATGCCATGTAAAAGGGATGGCATTGCACAATGTATTAAATATGTAAACAAATCTCCAATGCAACAAGTCATGTAAA
The DNA here is from genome assembly GCF_000671375.1 of Centruroides sculpturatus. Taxonomy (NCBI): domain Eukaryota; kingdom Metazoa; phylum Arthropoda; class Arachnida; order Scorpiones; family Buthidae; genus Centruroides; species Centruroides sculpturatus. The sequence goes on along the minus strand of NW_019384923.1, from coordinate 360,419 downwards.
AGTACATTGTGTCAAAAAGTTTATGAAATTAAGTATTTTCGGAAAATTTATGAAAAACAAATATATTATTGTGTAAATGAATTATGAATATGTATTTATATCTTAGTTTCTAACAGAAAAGTTAAAATGTAATGAGCAATTATTTATTGTGATATTGTCACGATGCTGGGCTGCAATTTTTAATCATATTTTAATTTATTTAATTTAAAATATATTCTCTCCACTTCAAATTAGTACTGTAGTGTCTTGCCCTTGTATGTCATACTTTCCCTTTAACAACAGTCATGCCAGTCATTTATTAACTGCTTTCAGGAGAAAAGTTTTGAATTGAAATAACATGACTTCCAGTTTACATCAGAAGTTCATATATAGTTAACTGGGGCCTCCTGCCCCTAAGGTTTCCATATCTGCTCTCAGATTTCATCTATCTAATTTCATTCTTGAGATTAAGGAAAGATGGACAAAAGTTTTTCAAATTGCAGCCCAACAACTTTTTATATTTTTAAACTTTCTACCTTTTATACTGCATTATTTTCTGTTTAGATACATAAATACTTATCACTTATAGCTTTATCAGTAGTAGATTATACCATATAAGGTTTATTTAAGTACACACTGATTTTCATTTAACAACAAAGTTGTTTGGCTACATTGTTAAACCATGCATATCTGTATTTTTAAATAACTAAAATACATGAGAAAGTTTAGAAATATCCTTATTGTGGAAGTAAATACAATTTTTTTATAAATACAGTATTTAATATTAATTTTAAAAATATCTTGAAATTCATTTTCATCTGAATTTAATTTTTTACACTATAATTTGAGTTTCCTAGCTACTTTGTTAAATGTCTGAAAACTTTAATTTCTGTAGTAATAATTATATGTTTTAAAATTTAAAAACATTGTTAAGTTTATTTTTAAATTTTATACCTCTGGAATGAATCCAATACTGTTCATATGATTAGTAAGTTCTGGATCATGGAATGCAATAAGATGAGAAAACACAGTTAAATATTCTGTAAATGTAAAATATTAAACACATTATTAATATAATTTAGCAAATATTAATTCAAAATGTTAAAATAATAAAAATTTTAACCTTGTATCACAGGGGAATTGTCTTTCAGAAAAAAATTGTTTAAATACTTAGGAATGAAAGCTGATAGACAAGCATATGCTAAAGCTAAAAGTAAACTGAAAAATTTTTATAAAATCTAAATTTTATATATTATTTTTACATTAATATTTTATTTTATACCTTCATTATTAAAATTTAAATACAAGAATGGTGCACATAGAGAATCTAATCCTTGCCAATAAACATATTGAGGATGGCTAACTACCCAAGCCTTTAGAATCCTTTTGAATTTTGAATGCCCAGTTGGTGATGACAATAATTCATTATACTGATGACATCGAGGAATATCTACTTCAATCTGTATTGATAAATAAGAGATTTTAAGATTTCTAAATAAATACATATGTAAACAATTTTACTTTTGAAATTAACCTGTCTGTCTGTAGCTGTTGGAGTTTCTTTATCAATAGCATCATAATCTCCTTGAACATCTCCCTACAGTATAAAATTAGAAACATAATAGATAAATATTATGTAAGATAAAATATTTTTATTAAAATTTGTATATCATTTTAAATTATGAATTTAAATATTACATTAAATATATTAAACATACTTCAATTTCAAGTAGAGCTGCCCAAATATGAGCACGATAAAGTGGAGGAATATCTGTTCTGGCTTCCCTAATTATCTGAGAACGTTTATATGGATATGCTTCTAGCAAACGAGAATACAGAATAATTCGATGCAACTATAAAACATTAAAATATTATATATTGTATATCTGTATTCTAAAATAATTTTAAAATTATTTATTAATTATTCTCACCTGATATTCAATATCTTTTTCTCTTATTACTAATGGAAGACTGACTGTATCTTTAAATTCAGTACTGCTATTAGTATTTGTTAATGTTTGAGGCCTACACAAATATATAATAAATATTAAAAATTGTAATAGGTAGTATTTATATATCATCATTCTTAAGTAACTTAAAAATTAACATACCCATTTTCCATAATTAACGGATAATATATACCTGGATCTATATCCTTCAATCTCTAAAAATATTTCAAAATAAATTATGAATATTACAATTATATATATATATATATTAAATAAAAATAATACTAAAATTTAAGATACCATATTACTTCAAATATAAGCCACCCTCAAATTTAAGCCAAAGTAGGAATTCAAAATTGGAAAAAATAAAAAATAAAAATGATTTTATATATATGATTTGCATCAATTGCAGGATATCTTTCTTTTTTAGGTCCCGAGAATAATTTTCTGTCTTTTTTATGCTTAAATAATTTTTCCTTCATAGCTCTCCAATGATTCACATTCTTTTCATCAGTGTAAATCTTTTACCAGCTGCATGATTTCCAATTTCTTTGGTGCACAATATAACTTTTCTTTTGAATTCAGCATCATATGTAAACCATTTTTCCATTATTAGTGAGAATGAGTAATAAAAAAATTTAAAATTCAATTCTATACAGCTGCTATCAAACAGCAACTGGATTAAATCAAAAAAGTGCAAACATGTAACCACCAAATAAACTGCTATCAACAATCGTAATACTATGTGCATACATAGAGTGTAAAACAAAGGCCCAATTGTTGGGGAGTGGGAAATTGGCAGAAATAAGAAGTTAAAATATTTGCTGTGAATTTAAGTTGCACCCTAATTTTATGTCTTAAAAATTGGAATAAAAAGTTTTTAAATTCAAAGTAATAAGGTAATTAGTTTTCAACTATTTTGTTTCTACAGAAAAAAATCCAGAACATTAGCATTTTCTAGAATATAATCATAACTTATCTGCCATTGTGAAGGAAGCAGTTGATAATAATTAAAAATTAACTAGAAAAGTTTCTTAACATGAAGCATGAAATATATTTTAACATAATTAACAGACATGTAGGTATATATAATTATATTTAGTTATTATTCAAAATAATATTGATATTAAAAATTATTTATCTTCACAATTTTTTATTCCTTGCTATCAGGTAATTGTATTAAACAATTCTAACCTATCAAAATACAGAATAAATATGCTATAATTCAAATACAATAATGAGATGTAAATAAATACATAATCAATATAGTATTTGTAATAAAGCATCTACATATATATGAAAACCTATAAACTCACTACAGGTTTTAGCTAGAAAAAGACCTTGTTCTCTGTAAGATGTCTGAGTAATTGAATTGTGACTAATTAATTTGATGTTTATCTAAAATATCTTTAAATAAATATAAACCCTTATAGTATTGCATCTTGTAGATGATAAAAAAATAAAAATAAATTAAACAATTTTTAATAGCTCAAGTACTTTTCTTAGTATTAATAGTTCTAAGATTTTCAGTACAAAATCTTATAGTGATAGATTTTTAAGTATCTTAATATTTTTAAATCATTCCAGCATAGAATATTTTGAAAGTTTAAAAAAATCAAATAAAATTTGAAATATCTTAAAAAAAANCAACCATAGAGACGCAGAAAGTCTATCCTGCGCATGGAAATCTTTTTACCATGACGATTAATTTTTATTTTTTAATTTAATTTCATTCGTTACCACGATTAATTTCTTAATATTTTATTTATTTTATGTTTTATTTACGTTTTACGTAATTAATTTTAATTTTTAAACCGTTGTATAGCTTACATTCTATTTTACGTTCGTTTTCCGTTTTAAAGTTCGTAACTGATGAAGACTATTAAATATAGTCGAAAACGTTTTTAATTTATTAAATACGTTGCTGGAAATAGTAAGGTGGTTTGATTATTTTATTTTAATTACATTCCAGTAAGTTATTTTATTTTAATCATTTTACTGTTATAACTAAAGAAAAATTTTTTTTCTTCTAAAGATAATTCTATTTCTCTATCAAGTAAAGCTGACACCATAAGACAATTTATTTTTATTTAGCTGAAACCATGAGACCATAGACAATAGAGAATATAAGTTATTCACATTTATAATTCCCATTTAGTATCATTTTGTTTCTACAACCATTATAATAAAAGTTTGTCCTTTTCCATTTCTGGCTCCATTCTTTTACATTAACATACACAAAAAAAACCACTATTCTAGTAAAGGAGTCTAATTTTTAATACAAGTTTAGATAAGAACTATAATAAAAATCGTCTAGGAAAAGATATAATTTCGTGTACTATTCATTGCTACTGTACTCTCAAAATACGCAGTAAAATGACAAATATCTTACATTTTAATTTATGATTTCCATTAAGTTTACATTTAATGTGTATTTTTACATCAACTACTAATTTTTGGTATAAATTTCTAATTAATTTACATTAAATAAATGCACTGAATTTCGTTTTTTAATTGTGATGCAATTTGATTCACTTCTTGTATATTATTCTTAAATATTAAAGTTTGCTAAACAACCTATTTTCTATACCAAATCTCAATGTTTCAAAAATCAGATGATATATCTTCATATAAATTGAATTATTTAATTTGCATTTTGGTTAACTCCTTTTTCCTCAATAAAAACAATTTAATATTACAATTATAAAAATAATTTAATATTACAGATTATTCAGAAATATTACATAAACTTCAAATTATTACTTAAAAATGTATCCTAAATCAATATTTCTACTATTCAAATATTTAAACAACAGACTTCTTCAAGCAGCCAGGGCTAATAATGTTGTGATAGTATATCAACACAACCCAACAATTTTTAGAATTCTAAGGAATGATAAGAAACCATTCTGTAATTCAACAGCATTCTGTAATTCTGTAATTCTAAGGAATGATAAGAAACCATATAACTGTAATTCAACAGCAGGGATTTAATCCATCCCAATAATCAACCAATGTTTCAAATCAAAACTTGTCTATGTGGGTGCCACCATGCATAATTTACAACGACTCAAGGAACGTAAGTATGCAATTAGAAAAAATCTCAATAATATGACACTGGCAGCTTACTCGCAACATCAAGACATACAAGTAAACTGGGACCAGGCAACCATCATCAGACCTACATGTAATATGCACACTATGGGATATCTAGAGAAACTGGAGATTTATAAGGCTCATAAAAATGTCCATGTGCATCAACCATACAGATGCAGACAACTTGTCTAATGCAGTGTTCCGCAACCGGTGTGCCGCGGCACACTGATGTGCCGTCACATGGTGAAAGGTGTGACGTGAACTTTTACATATTCTGTTAATTTCAAATTTTATTTATATATTTTTATTACACTTGTTGTGTTTCTTATGTATGTATGCTGTATGTTCTTATGTATGTATGTTGTTGTGTTTCTTATGTTATCATTTGTATGTATTTCATTCTCTGCCGCAGCACTGATGAAATAAGATGATGTTTGTTTATTCTTTATTACAAGCCACCCATTTTTATGTATTCTAATAAATTATATGTAAAGAAAATTTGCTCACAGGTGTTGGTGTCTGTTTAATAACAATAATAATAGGTTAGTGGCATTATGTAATTCTATTAATAGTATCATATCATACGTTTTTGAGGNGGGTTCCTTGTTTGGGATCATAAGTCAATAAAAAAATTAATTAATTCATTATTTATTAATTTTTATGAATAGATATTAGGTTATTTATAATTTTTAAATCATAAAACATAATTCCATAATGGTATTATATACAAATTATATGTAAATTTAATAAGGAAATTATGTTAAAATACATTTTAATTTTTCAAACCCTATATGTAGCTCAGAAAATTTAAACATTATCTATTCTATATTTACTTAATTAAACAGCTTAAAATTTTATTTAATAACAACTTATAAAAATAAAGTAATATTTGTGAAATAACTAAGTGATTAATTTTATTAATAACCTACAGCAGTGATACCCAAACTTTTCAATAGATGGGCCAAATTTGACATAAGTTGTAAGTAGACAGGCCACAAACACTTTGTATATTCTATATATACCAAAAGTAGGCCTATTTCTTTCATTTATAAGTGATGTGTCAAATATGTTTGTAAGTTGGATTAATGTGTGCCATAGGTCAGATTTTGCCCAGGGGCTGCAGTTTGGGAACCATTAACCTAGATCATGGAACATACCTCTATAAACAGCAAAGAAATAAACTGTACTGAAAAAAAAATGTATGAAAATTTATATAGATTTAATTAAATCTATATAAATTTTCATACTTTTTTTTTGTCTGGATCTTAGTTTATTTCTTTGCTGTATAAATTTATATAGATTTAATTAAATCTATATAAATTTTCATTTGTTTCTTAGATGAAGATATGATTTATATACGAAAGTTTGAAGTTTAAATATTATTTGATTATTAATTTTCTTATAATTTTGTTTTCATATTGCTTTAGTCCATCTGAAAATTCAAAATGTATATTTTTGCAATCAAATAGACTTGAGTTATATATGATAAATATAATCTAATTATACCATAATTAGGGATGTCCTTATACCACAAAAATATTGATACCAGTATTGGTCTTAAAATAGTATATCAACACAACCCAACAATTTTTAGAATTCTAAGGATCCTAAAATGTATCCTAAATCAATATTTCTACTATTCAAATATTTAAACAACAGACTTCTTCAAGCAGCCAGGGCTAATAATGTTGTGATAGTATATCAACACAACCCAACAATTTTTAGAATTCTAAGGAATGATAAGAAACCATTCTGTAATTCAACAGCATTCTGTAATTCTGTAATTCTAAGGAATGATAAGAAACCATATAACTGTAATTCAACAGCAGGGATTTAATCCATCCCAATAATCAACCAATGTTTCAAATCAAAACTTGTCTATGTGGGTGCCACCATGCATAATTTACAACGACTCAAGGAACGTAAGTATGCAATTAGAAAAAATCTCAATAATATGACACTGGCAGCTTACTCGCAACATCAAGACATACAAGTAAACTGGGACCAGGCAACCATCATCAGACCTACATGTAATATGCACACTATGGGATATCTAGAGAAACTGGAGATTTATAAGGCTCATAAAAATGTCCATGTGCATCAACCATACAGATGCAGACAACTTGTCTAATGCAGTGTTCCGCAACCGGTGTGCCGCGGCACACTGATGTGCCGTCACATGGTGAAAGGTGTGACGTGAACTTTTACATATTCTGTTAATTTCAAATTTTATTTATATATTTTTATTGCACTTGTTGTGTTTCTTATGTATGTATGCTGTATGTTCTTATGTATGTATGTTGTTGTGTTTCTTATGTTATCATTTGTATGTATTTCATTCTCTGCCGCAGCACTGATGAAATAAGATGATGTTTGTTTATTCTTTATTACAAGCCACCCATTTTTATGTATTCTAATAAATTATATGTAAAGAAAATTTGCTAACAGGTGTTGGTATCTGTTTAATTACAATAATAATAGGTTAGTGGCATTATGTAATTCTATTAATAGTATCATATCATACGTTTTTGAGGAAAATAATATTTTGGTGTCGTGTTGAATCATGGGTGTGCCGCAAGTAGAAAAAGGTTGCGGAACACTGGTCTAATGCATGGTGGTCCATTTATGAAATTTAATTTTATTTTATTATGAGATATTTATTCATTTATTTTTACTTTTTATTTTTATTTCATTTCTTTATTTATTTATTTTTAGAATTCTTGTTTTGAAATTTTTGTATTCATGTTCTATTTTTTGTTCTATTGTAGCTGAAGAAGGTCAGTGAAACTGGTTTAAAATATTCTTATTTTATTAAATTCATTGCTAGAGTTTAAACGTGTGATTTTTTGTGATCTATCTCTTCAGTTAGTTCAAAATATATGGATTTCTTCATTTATAATTTTTAAGAAATCTGTTTATTAATGAATTCTTTATAACAAATATATAGAACAATTATGCTTATCGATGTCTTAAAATCTACACTCTTATGGAAAAGCATATAACTCAAGACAATAAATATTAATTTCACTAGCAATGTATAAGTTATATTCCATTTTTTTTTAATTTAAATATTGAACTAATATTCAAAATTTTGATCTTTTGAATATTCATACAAAATTATAATCTTCAAAATTTAGATTTCTTCTGAATAATCTAATTACCTGTCGTAATGTATCTAATCGTAGTATAATGAATGTGTCATTTAGCAGCATTCCTCTATCTTTCTTTTGACCAAATTCTTCTCCTTCTTCTAAGACTAATCTAAAAAATATTGCATTTTTGCTTAAAATAATATACATTATGCATTTTGTTGATATAGTGATTATTTACTTTGGTAAAGAACATATAGGTGGCTTTGCTTTAATTAATCCTTGCTTACGAAATTCAGCTTCGACATCACCTCCAGCAAGTTGCCATAGATAATACACTTCTTCTAATGGACGATATGCTAAGTGATCGTCTAAATAAAAAATTCATTTTGATTATAATAAGCAGTTTGTTAATAATAAACTGTNGGGATGAACAGACCCTCAATAAAGTGTTATTTTAAATTTTAATTATTTGGGAATTCAATCGTCTAACTTCAATCATTTTATCAAAAGTTAGGCTAAAATCCAAACATCCATAAAAATTATTTCCCACGGATTTGGTTCCTTGTTGAGGATGATCCATATAGTCCTTAGTGTGTCACCTGGAACTTTTGATAAATTTCCAGTATTGGATGCCAGGCCCTTAACAACAGACTCATGATCTCATAGAAAAACCCAGAAGGAACCCAAATAACAAGGGAGAGCGATGACAAATCAAGTCAGTTGTCCTCCCAAGTTTGCCTCCTCAAGAGTTACAGTAGAGCCTCGATTATCTGACCTAATTGGGGACTGGGGTTGGTCGGANGGGATGAACAGACCCTCAATAAAGTGTTATTTTAAATTTTAATTATTTGGGAATTCAATCGTCTAACTTCAATCATTTTATCAAAAGTTAGGCTAAAATCCAAACATCCATAAAAATTATTTCCCACGGATTTGGTTCCTTGTTGAGGATGATCCATCTAGTCCTTAGTGTGTCACCTGGAACTTTTGATAAATTTCCAGTATTGGATGCCAGGCCCTTAACAACAGACTCATGACCTCATAGAAAAACCCAGAAGGAATCCAAATAACAAGGGAGAGCAATGACAAATCAAGTCAGTTGTCCTCCCAAGTTTGCCTCCTCAAGAGTTACAGTAGAGCCTCGATTATCTGACCTAATTGGGGACTGGGGTTGGTCGGATAATTGAAAAGTCGGATAACCGAAAAGTATGAAAAAATCTATTATTAGTGTAGTATATTATTATATCCCATGTAATTAGTATATCGCTATTAACCTACTTTGCGTTGAATTTTCATCGATGTTAAGCCTAACAAAAATTTTTTAAAATAATAATCATCGCTATTGTATCGTTAAAAATTAGAAAATTAAGC
>NW_019384923.1:332723-350449 GCF_000671375.1 Centruroides sculpturatus | reverse complement strand
ACTTTAATATTATTTTTACGTGTTTTAGCTGGCAACACTCATTCGACCATGAAAGGGAGCCAGTATTTAAACGAGGCTTAATTTTCTAATTTTTAACAATACAATAGTGATGATTATTATTTTAAAAAATTTTTGTTAGGCTTAACATCAATGAAAATTCAACGCAAAGTAGGTTAATAGCGATATACTAATATACTAATTACATGGGATATAATAATATACTACACTAATAATGGATTTTTTCATACTTTTCGGTTATCCGACTTTTCAATTATCCGACCAACCCCAGTCCCCAATTGGGTTGGATAATCAAGGCTCTACTGTATATCAAAAACAGTAAAGATAACTAAAGTTAATTTTTAATTTTCTTTTTTGCAAAATTATAAATTAATTTAATAAGATCATTAAAATAAACATGATAACTTTTTCATTTTCTAATTAAATTTGAAAATTTAAACAAAAAGAATATCATAATTTTTCTCCATGTTCTACTGATTATTATTATATTACGTTGTTACGTTATCAGTGGTACACTCAGCATTTAATTTTGGGGAACCAAGTTGAATGAATGAAAAATTTTTAATGCAAATTTATGAATTCAATAAAATTCCACCTTATATGACCACTATTTGATGGAATGCATCATGTATGTACACCTGTACTGTTTTATTCGTTCTACAAGCAGTTTTTGCTTGAATAAATGGATAATTTTTAAATTGTTTTAAAAATTGAAAAAATTGGTTTGTAGATTAGTGTTTCCAAAACCTCTGAGGATTTATCTTTGCTAATTCTGTAAATATTCTGTTAAAATTTTTAATTTATATAAATGATACATATACTCATTTAAATGATTTTAAAACTAGAGAATGTGTTAACGAATTAAACAAATTTTTATTCTGTTTGATTTTAACTGAATGAATAACAGATTCTCCAATTTTGCCTTCAATTTTCTCAGAATAAAATTCTGAAAACTTAAAATTCATGAAATCCCATTAATATAATTTTATAAATCTAAATAGTTTTAAGTATATATTATGACATTAATAATTATTATAAGAACAACAACATAAAATTGATTTTTTGATAATATAACATGAAATACTAGTTTATGAGTTCTTAATGAACATTCCATATGCCAGAAAAATGTTAATTGCTAAGAATTTATTTATACTTAATTTAAAAAATAAAATTATATAACATACCATGTTTGCCTCTAATAACATCAAGATATTTACAAAGACGATCATGATTAAGAGTTTTTAATTTTTGAAAATGACCAAGAATTCGAATAGAATTGGGAGTTAACGGCAGACCATTTATTCCACAAATATCAACAGAATGTGGTGAAGCAAAAAATGTCCATGAACCTAATAACGCTTGTCCTAAATTCTTCATTTCCTTTAAAAAATAACATTAAAATTTGTTTAGCTTTTTATATCCCTAATAATACATTGTGTATTAAAATAACATTCAATTATAATTATTATATGATTTCTATGTAATCAAAATTACAAGTTATTAATAATTTTTAATAACTCATATAAGTTTAATTCATATTTTAAAAAAACATATACAGCAAGTCATTGTTACTTAACATTGTCAATAGGTTCTTGGAAACTGATATTAAATGAAAGTGTCATATGACAAAACCAATTTTACCATAGGCTAAATGACAAACAAAATATTATTCAGTTAATATTATTCTTATTGAATAATGTTTGCAATCTCCAGCAATAATTTCCCACCTCATAAAATCAATTTTACTATTTATAAAGAAAATTCAACAACCACAATAGTAAATGATTATATATGTAGTTGTATCTTTCCTCGACAACATTACAATGAAATGAGGTTGAGGACTTACTGTATGCATGTAAATTACAGTATGTAAAAAGAAAAAAAACAAAAAATCACAAATCACTCAAACAAGCATAAAAANATTTCATCGAACTTCAAACATTCCATCAACAGTGTATCCAATCATCGATCTTTGACTCAGTTATAAGGTATTTGTTCACACGCGAATTGTTTGTAAACTCAAAGTTTGAAGTTTAAATATTATTTGATTATTAATTTTCTTATAATTTTGTTTTCATATTGCTTTAGTCCATCTGAAAATTCAAAATGTATATTTTTGCAATCAAATAGACTTGAGTTATATATGATAAATATAATCTAATTATACCATAATTAGGGATGTCCTTATACCACAAAAATATTGATACCAGTATTGGTCTTAAAATATCAATACCAGCCAGTATTGGCATTGGGTATCGAAACTAGAAATCTTGCTGGATTTCATCGTTCAGTTTGTTGTGCCACCTTCCAGTTGTTTTTACTACTGAGAAGGTACACCTATCCTTCCTTTTGCACAGTGGATACATTCCATAATATACATTCCAGTGTAACATTATTTAGGATTTTTGTAAGAACCATATTATTTTAAAATCACATAAAAACGGACCATGTAAAAAGAGGGATAGGTGCACTGTACTTATTACAATGAAGGCTGAATGGACCCCAGAGCAGCAATTAACATTTTTTTGTTTACTCTAGAAAACTGAATCCTGGCTATCTAGTTCAAAAGTCAGTGCATCTGCCAGTACTTTAGTTTACACTCGTATCATGTCATAAAAGAAGCCCCAGATCTACAATCCTGCTAATGGGCCCTGTGGGTATTACTATACATGGAATATGGGTGGATAAGAAATCATTGGTTAAAAGGTAAAACAATGTTTTTACATTAAAAGTCCTTTATTGTATTCAGATTTAACAAATGCCAGTGCAAACAAAAATATACAAATTGTAGCTCATTTTAATCATCACTCAGGGTCCAAGTTGATTAACAAACAAAAGTACTGCATAATGTTTAAATAAATATTTATTTATAAATAGTAAGTAGAACTCTAAGCATATATAGATTCCATAAATGAAATTTGATGTAATACATTTATTAATTTTCAGACATTAATATTTTTATATAAGTTTAACTTAACTGAAAATAGTAAAATTCTATTTCAGTTCCTGTTCAGCTGCAAACTGTGGTTTTAGTCAGACCTTACCTGTCTGTGAAAAATGTAATGATACCAGATTACCATGGTAACCCATGGTAAAGTATCAAAACTGGTATTGTATTGGACCAAAAGTATTGAGTACAAAAGTATTTGGTATCAAAGGAAAGTATCGATACAGTATCAGTAGTATTGGGACGTATATCAGACACAGTATCAGCACCATAATATAAAATTTATATTAAAAAATTATAATCAATTTATTACTATTAGTAAAAAATCTGATTAAATTTTATCATAATATAGATTTCATAGATTAGTTCACCATGCTAAAATATTATCTAATTAAAGAACAAGATAACTACTGTCTATCAGCATTAAACAGTTTTTATTATAACATCATTGCAAGCACTTTCAACATATTATCAATATCATCTTCAGGCAAAGAAAAGAACGTAACTTAGGAACATTTGGAATGCCAATAGACAGTAGTTATCTCATTCTTTAATTGAATGTAGATTTCTTTAATGAAAATTAATGTGAGGGATGAACAGACCCTCAATAAAGTGTTATTTTAAATTTTAATTATTTGGGAATTCAATCGTCTAACTTCAATCATTTTATCAAAAGTTAGGCTAAAATCCAAACATCCATAAAAATTATTTCCCACGGATTTGGTTCCTTGTTGAGGATGATCCATATAGTCCTTAGTGTGTCACCTGGAACTTTTGATAAATTTCCAGTATTGGATGCCAGGCCCTTAACAACAGACTCATGACCTCATAGAAAAACCCAGAAGGAATCCAAATAACAAGGGAGAGCAATGACAAATCAAGTCAGTTGTCCTCCCAAGTTTGCCTCCTCAAGAGTTACAGTAGAGCCTCGATTATCTGACCTAATTGGGGACTGGGGTTGGTCGGATAATTGAAAAGTCGGATAACCGAAAAGTATGAAAAAATCTATTATTAGTGTAGTATATTATTATATCCCATGTAATTAGTATATCGCTATTAACCTACTTTGCGTTGAATTTTCATCGATGTTAAGCCTAACAAAAATTTTTTAAAATAATAATCATCGCTATTGTATCATTAAAAATTAGAAAGTTAAGCCTTGTTTAAATACTGGCTCCCTTTCATGGTCAATCCAGTGTTGCCAGCTAAAACACGTAAAAGTAATATTAAAGTAGCCAAGACATAGCCAAATATTGTAGCGCCACATCAATAGCGGACATTTGAAATTTGCCGACTAGGACGGTCGGTTGATAGGGGGTTGGATAATCAAGGCTCTACTGTATTACCATGCAAAATACCATGCCTCCGCCGACCTTATCTTAAGGATATCGTACACACCTAAGTGCCTCAACATAAGTTGGATACATCTCCCTGGAGCTGCTCCTGTTACCAGACACTCTAAATATCCAAAACAATTTCATCGAACTTCAAACATTCCATCAACAGTGTATCCAATCATCGATCTTTGACTCAGTTATAAGGTATTTGTTCACACGCGAATTGTTTGTAAACTCTCTCTCTTGCACCAGTTAAATTTAAGAAAATAGGGATATGCATAAATCCAAGATCGTATATCGTGTATTCCTGCCCGCTAAAATAAATTTGTTACTGTTTATTAATCTGGAATCTGAGTGAATCACTTCCTTGTTTCTCTCCTCACCTCTACTCCGAATCCAACCGCTTACTCGCGACCGCTCACATGACGTAAAGTCATGATTTCCGAGACCTGAGAGACTCGGTGGTGTCATCCTGATGCAGTGTCAAAGAGACACTGACCCTACAGTCACATTAATAATAATAAAATTTCAAATAATTTTACAATAATGTTATTTTACTTACAAATTATTGGAACATTTTTGGGTAAAATCAAAGAACGACATCTCAATTCAATAGAAGGAAAAGATTCTTTTATGATTTTTATTCTATGTGAATCATCTAATCCATGTTCTTTAAAAAATTCATGTTCTAGTAACTTAGAGGCATTTGGTCTAAGAAGAAAATAAAATAAACAGACATTAGAATAGCAAATAGTTTATTAATTATATTGATATTTGTTAACTTAGATTTATTACCTCTTTAGTGGATCTGTTGTTAGACAAGATTCTAAAAAAGATTTAAGAGTTGAAGGCATATTCTATAAGATAAATAAAATTTCAAAACTATATTATTATTATTATTTGAATTTTTTTTATATAAAAATGTGTTTACTTTATTAATTAAAAATAAAATAGTTGCATTTTTAAAATTACAAATAAAATTAATCTTAATATTTTAAAACATTTTCATGGAATATCAATATTTTTCCATCATTTTTTAATAATTTATTTTATCAGAAGTATTACTTCTTTCAATGCTACTGAGAAATTCTGAGAAATATAAATAATTTACAAATGGAGAAAACTTTTGTATTTTATTAACTTAGAAACTTCTATATAAAACGTTTTTATTTTATATAGAATAGATAAAACACCAAGCATAAGTTTTATTAATACTTTAATAAATTTAATAATGTAATCTTTTATAAAAATCTAAGTTTTAGTTAATCTGTAATAAAAATAAAAATAATAATCAAACTTATACAATTTTTAAAAATCTTTGCAAATTATTTAATATTTTTACAAAACTCTTCTAGTCATCTTTCTCTACATTACGGGTAAAAATTAAATTAAATAAACAATATTTCTGAAGAAATTAATTATAAAAATTTTAAAATTTTAGGAATCATTATAGATATTTTTATAAAAAATATTTATGCAGCTATGCTATTTATACTACATGTTTCAGCCAAGTGTTTTAACTTTCATTTACTTAATTTCACTTATGTTTTAACTTAGTATTTTTATTAACAGATATAGAAAAATTTAGAAAGATTGGATTTCCATATTTTTCTATATCATTAAAAGGGATATTATTGGAAAAAGGCTGTCACTTGTTCTTAAAAAATCATTGATTTAATGGGACAGTTTGATGTTAGATTTATTTGTAATTTTAATTTTTACTTATTTTACTTAACATTTTCTTACTTCTAGCTTTTGAATAACATCATGTTCTTTAGCTATTGTATATAAAACACTTTGACCAGAATCTGCAATAAATCAAAACATATATATAAAACTTGAAATAAAATCTAAAATCATTAGTAATTAAATAATAACAACATAATAAACTACAATATTTCACAAGTAAAGAAATAGATACAAACCTAGTTTAACTAATAATAAAATTTCTTGAAATATTTCATCTATAATACAATGTTCCCATAGTTCTTTACCCTTTAAAGTAATTAATATTTCTATAATTAATTGAATTAAATAGATTTGTAATTTATTATTCAAATTATAAATTATTAAAATAATTTATTTTAAATCATTAAAAAACATTAAACATACTAAAACTAATTCTAAAATTATAATTCCTAAAGACCAGATATCACTTTTTGGTCCTGATGGTAAAGGATATGGAAAAGAATAATCGCTTTTGCCTGGAACATCACCCATTAATGTTTCAGGAGCAAGATATTTAGGTATACTGAAATTAAGAAATAAGTAAAAAATCAAGAAAATAATTTAAAATTTTAAAATCTAAATTTAAAATTATGCATGATTTTACCCTATCGGAAATGACACACAAGCGCCACATTCAGTCATATAACGGTCGGTTGATAGGGGGTTGGATAATCAAGGCTCTACTGTATTACCATGCAAAATACCATGCCTCCGCCGACCTTATCTTAAGGATATCGTACACACCTAAGTGCCTCAACATAAGTTGGATACATCTCCCTGGAGCTGCTCCTGTTACCAGACACTCTAAATATCCAAAACAATTTCATCGAACTTCAAACATTCCATCAACAGTGTATCCAATCATCGATCTTTGACTCAGTTATAAGGTATTTGTTCACACGCGAATTGTTTGTAAACTCTCTCTCTTGCACCAGTTAAATTTAAGAAAATAGGGATATGCATAAATCCAAGATCGTATATCGTGTATTCCTGCCCGCTAAAATAAATTTGTTACTGTTTATTAATCTGGAATCTGAGTGAATCACTTCCTTGTTTCTCTCCTCACCTCTACTCCGAATCCAACCGCTTACTCGCGACCGCTCACATGACGTAAAGTCATGATTTCCGAGACCTGAGAGACTCGGTGGTGTCATCCTGATGCAGTGTCAAAGAGACACTGACCCTACAGTCACATTAATAATAATAAAATTTCAAATAATTTTACAATAATGTTATTTTACTTACAAATTATTGGAACATTTTTGGGTAAAATCAAAGAACGACATCTCAATTCAATAGAAGGAAAAGATTCTTTTATGATTTTTATTCTATGTGAATCATCTAATCCATGTTCTTTAAAAAATTCATGTTCTAGTAACTTAGAGGCATTTGGTCTAAGAAGAAAATAAAATAAACAGACATTAGAATAGCAAATAGTTTATTAATTATATTGATATTTGTTAACTTAGATTTATTACCTCTTTAGTGGATCTGTTGTTAGACAAGATTCTAAAAAAGATTTAAGAGTTGAAGGCATATTCTATAAGATAAATAAAATTTCAAAACTATATTATTATTATTATTTGAATTTTTTTTATATAAAAATGTGTTTACTTTATTAATTAAAAATAAAATAGTTGCATTTTTAAAATTACAAATAAAATTAATCTTAATATTTTAAAACATTTTCATGGAATATCAATATTTTTCCATCATTTTTTAATAATTTATTTTATCAGAAGTATTACTTCTTTCAATGCTACTGAGAAATTCTGAGAAATATAAATAATTTACAAATGGAGAAAACTTTTGTATTTTATTAACTTAGAAACTTCTATATAAAACGTTTTTATTTTATATAGAATAGATAAAACACCAAGCATAAGTTTTATTAATACTTTAATAAATTTAATAATGTAATCTTTTATAAAAATCTAAGTTTTAGTTAATCTGTAATAAAAATAAAAATAATAATCAAACTTATACAATTTTTAAAAATCTTTGCAAATTATTTAATATTTTTACAAAACTCTTCTAGTCATCTTTCTCTACATTACGGGTAAAAATTAAATTAAATAAACAATATTTCTGAAGAAATTAATTATAAAAATTTTAAAATTTTAGGAATCATTATAGATATTTTTATAAAAAATATTTATGCAGCTATGCTATTTATACTACATGTTTCAGCCAAGTGTTTTAACTTTCATTTACTTAATTTCACTTATGTTTTAACTTAGTATTTTTATTAACAGATATAGAAAAATTTAGAAAGATTGGATTTCCATATTTTTCTATATCATTAAAAGGGATATTATTGGAAAAAGGCTGTCACTTGTTCTTAAAAAATCATTGATTTAATGGGACAGTTTGATGTTAGATTTATTTGTAATTTTAATTTTTACTTATTTTACTTAACATTTTCTTACTTCTAGCTTTTGAATAACATCATGTTCTTTAGCTATTGTATATAAAACACTTTGACCAGAATCTGCAATAAATCAAAACATATATATAAAACTTGAAATAAAATCTAAAATCATTAGTAATTAAATAATAACAACATAATAAACTACAATATTTCACAAGNGCTGGCAACACTCATTCGACCATGAAAGGGAGCCAGTATTTAAACGAGGCTTAATTTTCTAATTTTTAACAATACAATAGTGATGATTATTATTTTAAAAAATTTTTGTTAGGCTTAACATCAATGAAAATTCAACGCAAAGTAGGTTAATAGCGATATACTAATATACTAATTACATGGGATATAATAATATACTACACTAATAATGGATTTTTTCATACTTTTCGGTTATCCGACTTTTCAATTATCCGACCAACCCCAGTCCCCAATTGGGTTGGATAATCAAGGCTCTACTGTATATCAAAAACAGTAAAGATAACTAAAGTTAATTTTTAATTTTCTTTTTTGCAAAATTATAAATTAATTTAATAAGATCATTAAAATAAACATGATAACTTTTTCATTTTCTAATTAAATTTGAAAATTTAAACAAAAAGAATATCATAATTTTTCTCCATGTTCTACTGATTATTATTATATTACGTTGTTACGTTATCAGTGGTACACTCAGCATTTAATTTTGGGGAACCAAGTTGAATGAATGAAAAATTTTTAATGCAAATTTATGAATTCAATAAAATTCCACCTTATATGACCACTATTTGATGGAATGCATCATGTATGTACACCTGTACTGTTTTATTCGTTCTACAAGCAGTTTTTGCTTGAATAAATGGATAATTTTTAAATTGTTTTAAAAATTGAAAAAATTGGTTTGTAGATTAGTGTTTCCAAAACCTCTGAGGATTTATCTTTGCTAATTCTGTAAATATTCTGTTAAAATTTTTAATTTATATAAATGATACATATACTCATTTAAATGATTTTAAAACTAGAGAATGTGTTAACGAATTAAACAAATTTTTATTCTGTTTGATTTTAACTGAATGAATAACAGATTCTCCAATTTTGCCTTCAATTTTCTCAGAATAAAATTCTGAAAACTTAAAATTCATGAAATCCCATTAATATAATTTTATAAATCTAAATAGTTTTAAGTATATATTATGACATTAATAATTATTATAAGAACAACAACATAAAATTGATTTTTTGATAATATAACATGAAATACTAGTTTATGAGTTCTTAATGAACATTCCATATGCCAGAAAAATGTTAATTGCTAAGAATTTATTTATACTTAATTTAAAAAATAAAATTATATAACATACCATGTTTGCCTCTAATAACATCAAGATATTTACAAAGACGATCATGATTAAGAGTTTTTAATTTTTGAAAATGACCAAGAATTCGAATAGAATTGGGAGTTAACGGCAGACCATTTATTCCACAAATATCAACAGAATGTGGTGAAGCAAAAAATGTCCATGAACCTAATAACGCTTGTCCTAAATTCTTCATTTCCTTTAAAAAATAACATTAAAATTTGTTTAGCTTTTTATATCCCTAATAATACATTGTGTATTAAAATAACATTCAATTATAATTATTATATGATTTCTATGTAATCAAAATTACAAGTTATTAATAATTTTTAATAACTCATATAAGTTTAATTCATATTTTAAAAAAACATATACAGCAAGTCATTGTTACTTAACATTGTCAATAGGTTCTTGGAAACTGATATTAAATGAAAGTGTCATATGACAAAACCAATTTTACCATAGGCTAAATGACAAACAAAATATTATTCAGTTAATATTATTCTTATTGAATAATGTTTGCAATCTCCAGCAATAATTTCCCACCTCATAAAATCAATTTTACTATTTATAAAGAAAATTCAACAACCACAATAGTAAATGATTATATATGTAGTTGTATCTTTCCTCGACAACATTACAATGAAATGAGGTTGAGGACTTACTGTATGCATGTAAATTACAGTATGTAAAAAGAAAAAAAACAAAAAATCACAAATCACTCAAACAAGCATAAAAACAAATACATATAAGCAATGAAATCATTTATAGAAACATAAGAAAATATTTTTAATATTTTATTATCTTATTTTATAAATAATCATTCATTTTGCTATTTTTTTTAATTCATAATTATAATAGTAGATTAATGGAGAATTTAATGGGAATTTAATGTTTGAGAACATCAAATTCAATTGATCTATGAAAGAATTTGAAGATACAGCAAGTTCATTATATTACATTATAAAAATTTAACATTTTTACATTTTATGTAAGTAATAATTTAAAGAAATATGCTATATCAATCTTCAATTTAATAATTAAAAAGTTTGAAAACATTCATGTTTAAGACTCTCAAATTAAAGAATATTTGAAAAATTTCTCAAATCATGATATGATTACAAAAATGCTCTTTTCATTATTGACAGTAAGTTGTAGATAAAAAAATTTTTAATAAATATTTTAACAAATAATCATAATCTAATGCATTAATTTAACTGTATTATCAATATTAATACTTGAATAAATGTATTGATAGAACAATACAAGACATAAGATCATTGATAATATATCCTTGATACAATTTTATTCTGAATTATTCAGAGGACAAAATTTTAGTACTAACAGATCTTTTAATACTGTATTCTAACTGTAAGTTACATATGATTAAGGTTACATCTTTCAGTTTTCTAAGTAAGGATAATGATGATAATACATGCACGAGAAGTTTGGGACAGCAATTTAACACACCGCAGTTGAATAAGTTTTCAGGGGATGTTTTATTCACCTCACAGAAAAGCTCTTTTCATAAGTTTCTATGTGATATGGCTGAAAGACACTAGGTAATATATACTAGATGCAATAACACTAAAAACACAAGATGTCAACATTATCTGCAACATCCTTTCATTTTTCCTATCCATTTTGCCATTAGGAAAGACATTTTATCACTAAAAGACAACGTTCTTTACCAAATAAGGGCAGACGGCAATACTACTTAAAATTGCATTAATATTTAACACAATAAAATGAAGAAATTTACTCAATAATGTTTAAAAGATGCAGTAAAGCTATTTTCACTTAAAAGATTTCATCAAAACATCCACGAGATATTTTAGAAAGTACAGAAAAAAGTAATATCGACGACTCGTTTAAGCGATAGATTTTTTTCCTTCGTCATTCAGAATTGCACCATTTAAGATTTTAAACAGCTTTCGTCCTTTATTAATATGTTATGTTCTGTATTAATATGTTATGTTCTGTATTATGTAAATGTGCATAAACATCTTTTAAAATTTCCTAAAATAAGTAAAGATATTATGCTTCATCCATGAAAGTTTAAGATAACTTTCAACAGATTTAAGTGTGTTTGGGTTGACAAATGTAAAAGGAAGAATAGTTCCTATAATATAAATGTTTTTCATCAGATTAACATATTTATAAAAATAATTTTAAGAAAAAATAATTCACTAAAATACTCTTGTGATACAAAATAAATGTGTAATATAAATTATAATTTAAAAAACTTAAATCATTATAAATACACATTAAAATAAAATCAATAAACATTCAAACTCAGTTGCTATAGACACCCACCTCCTCCTTGAAAATATATCAATATTTTTCGATTAATCATATATGTGTAATTCTTGAATTATTACGTTTTAATACGGTTTCTTTCTCTATAAAAAATATTTTTCGTCTTCATTTTTTCAAAGAGATATTATTTAGCATTTATTTACAATGCAGAATTCCTTGGAAGTGGCAACGTTAAGATTTTTCTCCGTGATCCGACTCTGCCATGATGTAATGATATTACGGCCATATTTTAAATTAATTAAATCAAAATTATTATTTCTATAAAAAATAGATTAGATATTGCGTAGTATCGTGAGAGGACATTGATGCTTTCTTTTTAAAATTCTGGTTACAAAATTTATATTTTTTCAGCCGTTAGAGGGAGTGCTACATCTAGAACGTCCATAATTAATAAGTTACAGTACTTGACATATTTAAAGTATTTTTCAATGGTGGCCACCTTACTGATCTACTTTGCATTCCAAATATCACTATAGGCAGCCTAATAACATACACCATCCCCAGTATAGCGACACTAACCAAGTCCCGAATGAATATCCTGGAGGCCATCCAGACACAATACCTCAAACTGAGCTTAGGCCTTCCCATTTCGACAATAAAATCTTACCCGTCGTGCTTCCAACAACCCGACTCTGATACGACGCTTTCACAAATACAGTATATAATAAAACAATACTGTACCTACTGCAAGAAAGCTTCAAAGGAAGTTCTCTTCCTTACCATTCTCCAAAATATCCGTAATAACTCCGGTACCACTCTTGTCAGGATACCTTTCATTTATTTTACTCATAACTGGCTCAACTTACATAGCCTACAGACTCTCAATCACTTCATTAATCAATACACTTAGGTCCAGTGACATCTCCATTTATATCCACATAGTGGACTTCCAGTTTCGAGACACCACTCTACCTAACGCTTTTATCGTTCAGTACAATCCTTTCACGAATGGACAACCCAGCAAGGTACTACTACCATTGTGACCACGAATGAGTCAAAAAACTCTAATAACGTGACGGCGACATATATAGACATCGCACGGCATACCTGGGCTCACTTCATCCTCCACCAAGAAACCACGATCACCGTAGAGAACTTCGCAATTCTACTGGTAAACCCGATGTCATTATATGTACTGATTCGAAGTCCATCCTAACAGCCCTGAATACCCACTACGACAAATCCTTTACCATAAACAGAAAACACATGAACCATGAATTATTCCAAAAAACACTCAATTTTTTTTGGTTCGCTAACGCTCCCGGCATCACTATTTCCAAAACAAAAGACCGCCGTAACACGATCCTGATCAATCGCGCTAGAACCAATTCCTTTTGTTAACTAAGCATTTTCTGCATATACGTAAACTCAGCACCACAGACCGCTGTAAATACTGAACTGTACAAACCAAAAGGATACTACTATCCATCACTTTGACGATTGCACGAAATATGACAATATAAGAAGGAAAATCTTATCTAACAGCAGCCTAATAAGTAACCATCTCCACAAAATTAGCGATTGCCAGAAAATAACTCCTACCGACATATGCCTACAGACAGGGCCTAATTACATTTAGATAGCTGGATGGCCGAGCGGTCAAGGCGGCATAACGTAAGCTGTTGCGATGTCGTTACGTCAGAAAATAAACGTACCTAACAGAAAAGCTAACATTTGGGACCAAAAAAACGTTGTTTACAAATTTGAATGCAACTGTACCACACCCAAATCTTACATTGGTGAAACTAGTAGGGAATTAAAGGTCCGTTTCAATGAACATATCTCTGCCATAGCACACAACAATGATAGCTCAGCTGTAGCTGCCCACTGTAATAATAAAGGTTGTCAGATTGTAAAGGATACTGTCAAAATACTTAAAAAGGAACAAAATACTTATAAAAGAAGATGGTACGAACACTTAGAAATAATAAAAAACAAAGAGAAAATCATGAATAAGAACTCCGGCCAAAAATTACACGAATCGTGGTACGCATATTTGACCTAGGAGGCGTGGGGGGAGGGGAGAGGTGTGAAAACTATCTAGCGCCTTAGTGAAAACGGATAGGGGTGAGGGTGACGGTTACCCTGGAATGTACTTCGAATCGTCTTGTTACTCTGTTCGTGTTACTGTGAACCTACTTATTATTTTGTTTTAACAATGTATATTTTCACGACTTTACTAATGTATTTTTTACGACTTTACTGTTTTACCAGAATCTCAGTTTATTATTATGTTATTGTATCAACATTACCGGTTTTAATGTGAGGCTCCNAAGTTGGATACATCTCCCTGGAGCTGCTCCTGTTACCAGACACTCTAAATATCCAAAACAATTTCATCGAACTTCAAACATTCCATCAACAGTGTATCCAATCATCGATCTTTGACTCAGTTATAAGGTATTTGTTCACACGCGAATTGTTTGTAAACTCTCTCTCTTGCACCAGTTAAATTTAAGAAAATAGGGATATGCATAAATCCAAGATCATATATCGTGTATTCCTGCCCGCTAAAATAAATTTGTTACTGTTTATTAATCTGGAATCTGAGTGAATCACTTCCTTGTTTCTCTCCTCACCTCTACTCCGAATCCAACCGCTTACTCGCGACCGCTCACATGACGTAAAGTCATGATTTCCGAGACCTGAGAGACTCGGTGGTGTCATCCTGATGCAGTGTCAAAGAGACACTGACCCTACAGTCACATTAATAATAATAAAATTTCAAATAATTTTACAATAATGTTATTTTACTTACAAATTATTGGAACATTTTTGGGTAAAATCAAAGAACGACATCTCAATTCAATAGAAGGAAAAGATTCTTTTATGATTTTTATTCTATGTGAATCATCTAATCCATGTTCTTTAAAAAATTCATGTTCTAGTAACTTAGAGGCATTTGGTCTAAGAAGAAAATAAAATAAACAGACATTAGAATAGCAAATAGTTTATTAATTATATTGATATTTGTTAACTTAGATTTATTACCTCTTTAGTGGATCTGTTGTTAGACAAGATTCTAAAAAAGATTTAAGAGTTGAAGGCATATTCTATAAGATAAATAAAATTTCAAAACTATATTATTATTATTATTTGAATTTTTTTTATATAAAAATGTGTTTACTTTATTAATTAAAAATAAAATAGTTGCATTTTTAAAATTACAAATAAAATTAATCTTAATATTTTAAAACATTTTCATGGAATATCAATATTTTTCCATCATTTTTTAATAATTTATTTTATCAGAAGTATTACTTCTTTCAATGCTACTGAGAAATTCTGAGAAATATAAATAATTTACAAATGGAGAAAACTTTTGTATTTTATTAACTTAGAAACTTCTATATAAAACGTTTTTATTTTATATAGAATAGATAAAACACCAAGCATAAGTTTTATTAATACTTTAATAAATTTAATAATGTAATCTTTTATAAAAATCTAAGTTTTAGTTAATCTGTAATAAAAATAAAAATAATAATCAAACTTATACAATTTTTAAAAATCTTTGCAAATTATTTAATATTTTTACAAAACTCTTCTAGTCATCTTTCTCTACATTACGGGTAAAAATTAAATTAAATAAACAATATTTCTGAAGAAATTAATTATAAAAATTTTAAAATTTTAGGAATCATTATAGATATTTTTATAAAAAATATTTATGCAGCTATGCTATTTATACTACATGTTTCAGCCAAGTGTTTTAACTTTCATTTACTTAATTTCACTTATGTTTTAACTTAGTATTTTTATTAACAGATATAGAAAAATTTAGAAAGATTGGATTTCCATATTTTTCTATATCATTAAAAGGGATATTATTGGAAAAAGGCTGTCACTTGTTCTTAAAAAATCATTGATTTAATGGGACAGTTTGATGTTAGATTTATTTGTAATTTTAATTTTTACTTATTTTACTTAACATTTTCTTACTTCTAGCTTTTGAATAACATCATGTTCTTTAGCTATTGTATATAAAACACTTTGACCAGAATCTGCAATAAATCAAAACATATATATAAAACTTGAAATAAAATCTAAAATCATTAGTAATTAAATAATAACAACATAATAAACTACAATATTTCACAAGTAAAGAAATAGATACAAACCTAGTTTAACTAATAATAAAATTTCTTGAAATATTTCATCTATAATACAATGTTCCCATAGTTCTTTACCCTTTAAAGTAATTAATATTTCTATAATTAATTGAATTAAATAGATTTGTAATTTATTATTCAAATTATAAATTATTAAAATAATTTATTTTAAATCATTAAAAAACATTAAACATACTAAAACTAATTCTAAAATTATAATTCCTAAAGACCAGATATCACTTTTTGGTCCTGATGGTAAAGGATATGGAAAAGAATAATCGCTTTTGCCTGGAACATCACCCATTAATGTTTCAGGAGCAAGATATTTAGGTATACTGAAATTAAGAAATAAGTAAAAAATCAAGAAAATAATTTAAAATTTTAAAATCTAAATTTAAAATTATGCATGATTTTACCCTATCGGAAATGACACACAAGCGCCACATTCAGTCATATAATATAAACCATAATTTGCTAGCTTCACATGATTCTGAAAATAATGTTTTTGAATTTAAAAAATAATTTTAACATAATTATTATTAATCATTTTTTTATTATTACCTCACTATCAAGTAAAATACAATTAGGAGAAAGACATCGATGAATTAGATTACTTTTGTGAAGAAATTCTAAAGCATCTAAAGTCTCAAAGGTTAATAATGCTAAATCTGATATATTTCTACAAAAGAATAAAATAAATAAGTGATTTTTTTTCATAAAATTGTTTATTATATTATTTAGTTATTTTATTATTTTAATATAGGATTAAAGTATTATAAAAAAACTTACTCTTCTAATATTTTTCTGTTTTCTTTTTGTTGTATATTTTTCAAATAATACTCACTTACAATCATTAATCGTTCTGTCAAACAAAAGATGAACTTAAGAATAAAACTTTTTTACAAAATAATAACTTATTTTTTGCTATAATTAAAAATATGGATAAACCATATTTAATAATTTGAAAGATACTTTTTTGTCAATAAATGAGTGCAGTTAAAAATTATCTAAGTACGAAACATATTTTAAATCTCAACTAGAAAATGAGTTTTAAGGTACAGTAGAGACTCGATTATCCGTCCTCCGATTAACCAACATCTCGGTTAACCAACCATTCTAGTCGGCAAATTTCAAATGCCCGCTAGTGATGTGGCGCTACAATATTTGGCTATGTCTTGGTTACTTTAATATTATTTTTACGTGTTTTAGCTGGCAAAACTCATTCGACCACGAAAGGGAGCCAGTATTTAAACAAGGCTTAATTTTCTAATTTTTAACAATACAATAGTGATGATTATTATTTTAAAAAATTTTTGCTAGGCTTAACATCAATGAAAATTCAACGCAAAGTAGGTTAATAGCGATATACTAATATACTAATTACATGGGATATAATAATATACTACACTAATAATGGATTTTTTCATACTTTTCGGTTATCCGACTTTTCAATTATCCGACCAACCCCAGTCCCCAATTAGGGCGGATAATCGAGGCTCTACT